>NW_026263315.1:0-104108 GCF_947179515.1 Apodemus sylvaticus
TTCTTTCGTCAAAATTTTTCAGAAAATCACGGTTTTAAGGAAATCCCGCATCGTGCTGAATTATCTTGTTTCTAACAACCGTTGTAAGTCGAAAAGCTTTCATGTTGCGTGTATGTCTAAGTGTGTAGCCTCAAAAGAGAAGGGCACAGGACAGTTTTCTCTCGAAAGGATATGTAAGAATACCACTTCATAAGGAAATACAGTTTTGCAGAGTAAAGACATATACGTACGCATTGGAAACTCTTTACGAGAAGAAATAACGCATAGTACAAAATTAGCTTGTATCTCCAAAACTACACGTTGTATCTCGAAAAGAATTGTTTGTGGCGTGTACGTCTTAACATGTAGCATCTAAAGAGAACCAAAAGGAGAATTTTCTTTCGTCAAAATTTTTCAGAAAATCACGTTTTTAAGGAAATCCCGCATCGTGCGAAATTATCTTGTTTTTCCTAAACAACACGTTGTAAGTCGAAAAGCTTTCATGTTGCGTGTATGTCTAAGTGTGTAGCCTCAAAAGAGAAGGCACAGGACAGTTTTCTCTCGAAAGGATATGTAAGAATACCACTTCATAAGGAAATACAGTTTTGCAGAGTAAAGACATATACGTACGCATTGGAAACTCTTTACGAGAAGAAATAACGCATAGTACAAAATTAGCTTGTATCTCCAAAACTACACGTTGTATCTCGAAAAGAATTGTTGTGGCGTGTACGTCCTTAACATGTAGCATCTAAAGAGAACCAAAAGGAGAATTTTCTTTCGTCAAAATTTTTCAGAAAATCACGTTTTAAGGAAATCCCGCATCGTGCGAAATTATCTTGTTTTTCCTAAACAACACGTTGTAAGTCGAAAAGCTTTCATGTTGCGTGTATGTCTAAGTGTGTAGCCTCAAAAGAGAAGGCACAGGACAGTTTTCTCTCGAAAGGATATGTAAGAATACCACTTCATAAGGAAATACAGTTTTGCAGAGTAAAGACATATACGTACGCATTGGAAACTCTTTACGAGAAGAAATAACGCATAGTACAAAATTAGCTTGTATCTCCAAAACTACACGTTGTATCTCGAAAAGAATTGTTGTGGCGTGTACGTCTTAACATGTAGCATCTAAAGAGAACCAAAAGGAGAATTTTCTTTCGTCAAAATTTTTCAGAAAATCACGTTTTAAGGAAATCCCGCATCGTGCGAAATTATCTTGTTTTTCCTAAACAACACGTTGTAAGTCGAAAAGCTTTCATGTTGCGTGTATGTCTAAGTGTGTAGCCTCAAAAGAGAAGGCACAGGACAGTTTTCTCTCGAAAGGATATGTAAGAATACCACTTCATAAAGGAAATACAGTTTTGCAGAGTAAAGACATATACGTACGCATTGGAAACTCTTTACGAGAAGAAATAACGCATAGTACAAAATTAGCTTGTATCTCCAAAACTACACGTTGTATCTCGAAAAGAATTGTTGTGGGGTGTACGTCTTAACATGTAGCATCTAAAGAGAACCAAAGGAGAATTTTCTTTCGTCAAAATTTTTCAGAAAATCACGTTTTAAGGAAATCCCGCATCGTGCGAAATTATCTTGTTTTTCCTAAACAACACGTTGTAAGTCGAAAAGCTTTCATGTTGCGTGTATGTCTAAGTGTGTAGCCTCAAAAGAGAAGGCACAGGACAGTTTTCTCTCGAAAGGATATGTAAGAATACCACTTCATAAGGAAATACAGTTTTGCAGAGTAAAGACATATACGTACGCATTGGAAACTCTTTACGAGGAAGAAATAACGCATAGTACAAAATTAGCTTGTATCTCCAAAACTACACGTTGTATCTCGAAAAGAATTGTTGTGGGCGTGTACGTCTTAACATGTAGCATCTAAAGAGAACCAAAAGGAGAATTTTCTTTCGTCAAAATTTTTCAGAAAATCACGTTTTAAGGAAATCCCGCATCGTGCGAAATTATCTTGTTTTTCCTAAACAACACTGTTGTAAGTCGAAAAGCTTTCATGTTGCGTGTATGTCTAAGTGTGTAGCCTCAAAAGAGAAGGCACAGGACAGTTTTCTCTCGAAAGGATATGTAAGAATACCACTTCATAAGGAAATACAAGTTTTGCAGAGTAAAGACATATACGTACGCATTGGAAACTCTTTACGAGGAAGAAATAACGCATAGTACAAAATTAGCTTGTATCTCCAAAACTACACGTTGTATCTCGAAAAGAATTGTTGTGGCGTGTACGTCTTAACATGTAGCATCTAAAGAGAAACCAAAAGGAGAATTTTCTTTCGTCAAAATTTTTCAGAAAATCACGTTTTTAAGGAAATCCCGCATCGTGCGAAATTATCTTGTTTTTCCTAAACAACACGTTGTAAGTCGAAAAGCTTTCATGTTGCGTGTATGTCTAAGTGTGTAGCCTCAAAAGAGAAGGCACAGGACAGTTTTCTCTCGAAAGGATATGTAAGAATACCACTTCATAAGGAAATACAGTTTTGCAGAGTAAAGACATATACGTACGCATTGGAAACTCTTTACGAGAAGAAATAACGCATAGTACAAAATTAGCTTGTATCTCCAAAACTACACGTTGTATCTCGAAAAGAATTGTTGTGGCGTGTACGTCTTAACATGTAGCATCTAAAGAGAACCAAAAGGAGAATTTTCTTTCGTCAAAATTTTTCAGAAAATCACGTTTTAAGGAAATCCCGCATCGTGCGAAATTATCTTGTTTTTCCTAAACAACACGTTGTAAGTCGAAAAGCTTTCATGTTGCGTGTATGTCTAAGTGTGTAGCCTCAAAAGAGAAGGCACAGGACAGTTTTCTCTCGAAAGGATATGTAAGAATACCACTTCATAAGGAAATACAGTTTTGCAGAGTAAAGACATATACGTACGCATTGGAAACTCTTTACGAGAAGAAATAACGCATAGTACAAAATTAGCTTGTATCTCCAAAACTACACGTTGTATCTCGAAAAGAATTGTTGTGGCGTGTACGTCTTAACATGTAGCATCTAAAGAGAACCAAAAAGGAGAATTTTCTTTCGTCAAAATTTTTCAGAAAATCACGTTTTAAGGAAATCCCGCATCGTGCGAAATTATCTTGTTTTTCCTAAACAACACGTTGTAAGTCGAAAAGCTTTCATGTTGCGTGTATGTCTAAGTGTGTAGCCTCAAAAGAGAAGGCACAGGACAGTTTTTCTCTCGAAAGGATATGTAAGAATACCACTTCATAAGGAACTACAGTTTTGCAGAGTAAAGACATATACGTACGCATTGGAAACTCTTTACGAGGAGAAATAACGCATAGTACAAAATTAGCTTGTATCTCCAAAACTACACGTTGTATCTCGAAAAGAATTGTTGTGGCGTGTACGTCTTAACATGTAGCATCTAAAGAGAACCAAAAGGAGAATTTTCTTTCGTCAAAATTTTTCAGAAAATCACGTTTTAAGGAAATCCCGCATCGTGCGAAATTATCTTGTTTTTCCTAAACAACATGTTGTAAGTCGAAAAGCTTTCATGTTGCGTGTATGTCTAAGTGTGTAGCCTCAAAAGAGAAGGCACAGGACAGTTTTCTCTCGAAAGGATATGTAAGAATACCACTTCATAAGGAAATACAGTTTTGCAGAGTAAAGACATATACGTACGCATTGGAAACTCTTTACGAGGAGAAATAACGCATAGTACAAAATTAGCTTGTATCTCCAAAACTACACGTTGTATCTCGAAAAGAATTGTTGTGGCGTGTACGTCTTAACATGTAGCATCTAAAGAGAACCAAAAGGAGAATTTTCTTTCGTCAAAATTTTTCAGAAAATCACGTTTTAAGGAAATCCCGCATCGTGCGAAATTATCTTGTTTTTCCTAAACAACACGTTGTAAGTCGAAAAGCTTTCATGTTGCGTGTATGTCTAAGTGTGTAGCCTCAAAAGAGAAGCACAGGACAGTTTTCTCTCGAAAGGATATGTAAGAATACCACTTCATAAGGAAATACAGTTTTGCAGAGTAAAGACATATACGTACGCATTGGAAACTCTTTACGAGGAGAAATAACGCATAGTACAAAATTAGCTTGTATCTCCAAAACTACACGTTGTATCTCGAAAAGAATTGTGGTACGTCTTAACATGTAGCATCTAAAGAGAACCAAAAGGAGAATTTTCTTTCGTCAAAATTTTTCAGAAAATCACGTTTTAAGGAAATCCCGCATCGTGCGAAATTATCTTGTTTTTCCTAAACAACATGTTGTAAGTCGAAAAGCTTTCATGTTGCGTGTATGTCTAAGTGTGTAGCCTCAAAGAGAAGGCACAGGACAGTTTTCTCTCGAAAGGATATGTAAGAATACCACTTCATAAGGAAATACAGTTTTGCAGAGTAAAGACATATACGTACGCATTGGAAACTCTTTACGAGAAGAAATAACGCATAGTACAAAATTAGCTTGTATCTCCAAAACTACACGTTGTATCTCGAAAAGAATTGTTGTGGCGTGTACGTCTTAACATGTAGCATCTAAAGAGAACCAAAGGAGAATTTTCTTTCGTCAAAATTTTTCAGAAAATCACGTTTTAAGGAAATCCCGCATCGTGCGAAATTATCTTGTTTTTCCTAAACAACACGTTGTAAGTCGAAAAGCTTTCATGTTGCCTGTATGTCTAAGTGTGTAGCCTCAAAAGAGAAGGCACAGGACAGTTTTCTCTCGAAAGGATATGTAAGAATACCACTTCATAAGGAAATACAGTTTTGCAGAGTAAAGACATATACGTACGCATTGGAAACTCTTTACGAGAAGAAATAACGCATAGTACAAAATTAGCTTGTATCTCCAAAACTACACCTTGTATCTCGAAAAGAATTGTTGTGGCGTGTACGTCTTAACATGTAGCATCTAAAGAGAACCAAAAGGAGAATTTTCTTTCGTCAAAATTTTTCAGAAAATCACGTTTTAAGGAAATCCCGCATCGTGCGAAATTATCTTGTTTTTCCTAAACAACACGTTGTAAGTCGAAAAGCTTTCATGTTGCGTGTATGTCTAAGTGTGTAGCCTCAAAAGAGAAGGCACAGGACAGTTTTCTCTCGAAAGGATATGTAAGAATACCACTTCATAAGGAAATACAGTTTTGCAGAGTAAAGACATATACGTACGCATTGGAAACTCTTTACGAGAAGAAATAACGCATAGTACAAAATTAGCTTGTATCTCCAAAACTACACGTTGTATCTCGAAAAGAATTGTTGTGGCGTGTACGTCTTAACATGTAGCATCTAAAGAGAACCAAAAGGAGAATTTTCTTTCGTCAAAATTTTTCAGAAAATCACGTTTTAAGGAAATCCCGCATCGTGCGAAATTATCTTGTTTTTCCTAAACAACACGTTGTAAGTCGAAAAGCTTTCATGTTGCGTGTATGTCTAAGTGTGTAGCCTCAAAAGAGAAGGCACAGGACAGTTTTCTCTCGAAAGGATATGTAAGAATACCACTTCATAAGGAAATACAGTTTTGCAGAGTAAAGACATATACGTACGCATTGGAAACTCTTTACGAGAAGAAATAACGCATAGTACAAAATTAGCTTGTATCTCCAAAACTACACCTTGTATCTCGAAAAGAATTGTTGTGGCGTGTACGTCTTAAACATGTAGCATCTAAAGAGAACCAAAAGGAGAATTTTCTTTCGTCAAAATTTTTCAGAAAATCACGTTTTAAGGAAATCCCGCATCGTGCGAAATTATCTTGTTTTTCCTAAACAACACGTTGTAAGTCGAAAAGCTTTCATGTTGCGTGTATGTCTAAGTGTGTAGCCTCAAAAGAGAAGGCACAGGACAGTTTTCTCTCGAAAGGATATGTAAGAATACCACTTCATAAGGAAATACAGTTTTGCAGAGTAAAGACATATACGTACGCATTGGAAACTCTTTACGAGAAGAAATAACGCATAGTACAAAATTAGCTTGTATCTCCAAAACTACACCTTGTATCTCGAAAAGAATTGGTTGTGGCGTGTACGTCTTAACCATGTAGCATCTAAAGAGAACCAAAAGGAGAATTTTCTTTCGTCAAAATTTTTCAGAAAATCACGTTTTAAGGAAATCCGCATCGTGCGAAATTATCTTGTTTTTCCTAAACAACACGTTGTAAGTCGAAAAGCTTTCATGTTGCGTGTATGTCTAAGTGTGTAGCCTCAAAAGAGAAGGCACAGGACAGTTTTCTCTCGAAAGGATATGTAAGAATACCACTTCATAAGGAAATACAGTTTTGCAGAGTAAAGACATATACGTACGCATTGGAAACTCTTTACGAGAAGAAATAACGCATAGTACAAAATTAGCTTGTATCTCCAAAACTACACGTTGTATCTCGAAAAGAATTGTTGTGGCGTGTACGTCTTAACATGTAGCATCTAAAGAGAACCAAAAGGAGAATTTTCTTTCGTCAAAATTTTTCAGAAAATCACGTTTTAAGGAAATCCCGCATCGTGCGAAAATTATCTTGTTTTTCCTAAACAACACGTTGTAAGTCGAAAAGCTTTCATGTTGCGTGTATGTCTAAGTGTGTAGCCTCAAAAGAGAAGGCACAGGACAGTTTTCTCTCGAAAGGATATGTAAGAATACCACTTCATAAGGAAATACAGTTTTGCAGAGTAAAGACATATACGTACGCATTGGAAACTCTTTACGAGGAGAAATAACGCATAGTACAAAATTAGCTTGTATCTCCAAAACTACACGTTGTATCTCGAAAAGAATTGTTGTGGCGTGTACGTCTTAACATGTAGCATCTAAAGAGAACCAAAAGGAGAATTTTCTTTCGTCAAAATTTTTCAGAAAATCACGTTTTAAGGAAATCCCGCATCGTGCGAAATTATCTTGTTTTTCCTAAACAACATGTTGTAAGTCGAAAAGCTTTCATGTTGCGTGTATGTCTAAGTGTGTAGCCTCAAAAGAGAAGGCACAGGACAGTTTTTCTCTCGAAAGGATATGTAAGAATACCACTTCATAAGGAAATACAGTTTTGCAGAGTAAAGACATATACGTACGCATTGGAAACTCTTTACGAGGAGAAATAACGCATAGTACAAAATTAGCTTGTATCTCCAAAACTACACGTTGTATCTCGAAAAGAATTGTTGTGGCGTGTACGTCTTAACATGTAGCATCTAAAGAGAACCAAAAGGAGAATTTTCTTTCGTCAAAATTTTTCAGAAAATCACGTTTTAAGGAAATCCCGCATCGTGCGAAATTATCTTGTTTTTCCTAAACAACACGTTGTAAGTCGAAAAGCTTTCATGTTGCGTGTATGTCTAAGTGTGTAGCCTCAAAAGAGAAGGCACAGGACAGTTTTCTCTCGAAAGGATATGTAAGAATACCACTTCATAAGGAAATACAGTTTTGCAGAGTAAAGACATATACGTACGCATTGGAAACTCTTTACGAGGAGAAATAACGCATAGTACAAAATTAGCTTGTATCTCAAAACTACACGTTGTATCTCGAAAAGAATTGTTGTGGCGTGTACGTCTTAACATGTAGCATCTAAAGAGAACCAAAAGGAGAATTTTCTTTCGTCAAAATTTTTCAGAAAATCACGTTTTAAGGAAATCCCGCATCGTGCGAAATTATCTTGTTTTTCCTAAACAACATGTTGTAAGTCGAAAAGCTTTCATGTTGCGTGTATGTCTAAGTGTGTAGCCTCAAAAGAGAAGGCACAGGACAGTTTTCTCTCGAAAGGATATGTAAGAATACCACTTCATAAGGAAATACAGTTTTGCAGAGTAAAGACATATACGTACGCATTGGAAACTCTTTACGAGAAGAAATAACGCATAGTACAAAATTAGCTTGTATCTCCAAAACTACACGTTGTATCTCGAAAAGAATTGTTGTGGCGTGTACGTCTTAACATGTAGCATCTAAAGAGAACCAAAAGGAGAATTTTCTTTCGTCAAAATTTTTCAGAAATCACGTTTTAAGGAAATCCCGCATCGTGCGAAATTATCTTGTTTTTCCTAAACAACACGTTGTAAGTCGAAAAGCTTTCATGTTGCGTGTATGGTCTAAGTGTGTAGCCTCAAAAGAGAAGGCACAGGACAGTTTTCTCTCGAAAGGATATGTAAGAATACCACTTCATAAGGAAATACAGTTTTTGCAGAGTAAAGACATATACGTACGCATTGGAAACTCTTTACGAGAAGAAATAACGCATAGTACAAAATTAGCTTGTATCTCCAAAACTACACGTTGTATCTCGAAAAGAATTGTTGTGGCGTGTACGTCTTAACATGTAGCATCTAAAGAGAACCAAAAGGAGAATTTTCTTTCGTCAAAATTTTTCAGAAAAATCACGTTTTAAGGAAATCCCGCATCGTGCGAAATTATCTTGTTTTTCCTAAACAACACGTTGTAAGTCGAAAAGCTTTCATGTTGCGTGTATGTCTAAGTGTGTAGCCTCAAAAGAGAAGGCACAGGACAGTTTTCTCTCGAAAGGATATGTAAGAATACCACTTCATAAGGAAATACAGTTTTGCAGAGTAAAGACATATACGTACGCATTGGAAACTCTTTACGAGAAGAAATAACGCATAGTACAAAATTAGCTTGTATCTCCAAAACTACACGTTGTATCTCGAAAAGAATTGTTGTGGCGTGTACGTCTTAACATGTAGCATCTAAAGAGAACCAAAAGGAGAATTTTCTTTCGTCAAAATTTTTCAGAAAATCACGTTTTAAGGAAATCCCGCATCGTGCGAAATTATCTTGTTTTTCCTAAACAACACGTTGTAAGTCGAAAAGCTTTCATGTTGCGTGTATGTCTAAGTGTGTAGCCTCAAAAGAGAAGGCACAGGACAGTTTTCTCTCGAAAGGATATGTAAGAATACCACTTCATAAGGAAATACAGTTTTGCAGAGTAAAGACATATACGTACGCATTGGAAACTCTTTACGAGAAGAAATAACGCATAGTACAAAATTAGCTTGTATCTCCAAAACTACACGTTGTATCTCGAAAAGAATTGTTGTGGCGTGTACGTCTTAACATGTAGCATCTAAAGAGAACCAAAAGGAGAATTTTCTTTCGTCAAAATTTTTCAGAAAATCACGTTTTAAGGAAATCCCGCATCGTGCGAAATTATCTTGTTTTTCCTAAACAACACGTTGTAAGTCGAAAGCTTTCATGATGCGTGTATGTCTAAGTGTGTAGCCTCAAAAGAGAAGGCACAGGACAGTTTTCTCTCGAAAGGATATGTAAGAATACCACTTCATAAGGAAATACAGTTTTGCAGCGTAAAGACATATTACATACGCATTGGAAACTCTTTACGAGAAGAAATAACGCATAGTACAAAATTAGCTTGTATCTCCAAAACTACACGTTGTATCTCGAAAAGAATTGTTGTGGCGTGTACGTCTTAACATGTAGCATCTAAAGAGAACCAAAAGGAGAATTTTCTTTCGTCAAAATTTTTCAGAAAATCACGTTTTAAGGAAATCCCGCATCGTGCGAAATTATCTTGTTTTTTCCTAAACAACACGTTGTAAGTCGAAAAGCTTTCATGTTGCGTGTATGTCTAAGTGTGTAGCCTCAAAAGAGAAGGCACAGGACAGTTTTCTCTTGAAAGGATATGTAAGAATACCACTTCATAAGGAAATACAGTTTTGCAGAGTAAAGACATATACGTACGCATTGGAAACTCTTTACGAGAAGAAATAACGCATAGTACAAAATTAGCTTGTATCTCCAAAACTACACGTTGTATCTCGAAAAAGAATTGTTTGTGGCGTGTAACGTCTTAACATGTAGCATCTAAAGAGAACCAAAAGGAGAATTTTCTTTCGTCAAAATTTTTTCAGAAAATCACGTTTTAAGGAATCCCGCATCGTGCGAAATTATCTTGTTTTTCCTAAACAACACGTTGTAAGTCGAAAAGCTTTCATGTTGCGTGTATGTCTAAGTGTGTAGCCTCAAAAGAGAAGGCACAGGACAGTTTTCTCTCGAAAGGATATGTAAGAATACCACTTCATAAGGAAATACAGTTTTGCAGAGTAAAGACATATACGTACGCATTGGAAACTCTTTACGAGAAGAAATAACGCATAGTACAAAATTAGCTTGTATCTCCAAAACTACACGTTGTATCTCGAAAAGAATTGTTGTGGCGTGTACGTCTTAACATGTAGCATCTAAAGAGAACCAAAAGGAGAATTTTCTTTCGTCAAAATTTTTCAGAAAATCACGTTTTAAGGAATCCCGCATCGTGCGAAATTATCTTGTTTTCCTAAACAACACGTTGTAAGTCGAAAAGCTTTCATGTTGCGTGTATGTCTAAGTGTGTAGCCTCAAAGAGAAGGCACAGGACAGTTTTCTCTCGAAAGGATATGTAAGAATACCACTTCATAAGGAAATACAGTTTTGCAGAGTAAAGACATATACGTACGCATTGGAAACTCTTTACGAGAAGAAATAACGCATAGTACAAAATTAGCTTGTATCTCCAAAACTACACGTTGTATCTCGAAAAGAATTGTTGTGGCGTGTACGTCTTAACATGTAGCATCTAAAGAGAACCAAAAGGAGAATTTTCTTTCGTCAAAATTTTTCAGGAAAATCACGTTTTAAGGAAATCCCGCATCGTGCGAAATTATCTTGTTTTTCCTAAACAACACGTTGTAAGTCGAAAAGCTTTCATGATGCGTGTATGTCTAAGTGTGTAGCCTCAAAAGAGAAGGCACAGGACAGTTTTCTCTCGAAAGGATATGTAAGAATACCACTTCATAAGGAAATACAGTTTTGCAGCGTAAAGACATATACATACGCATTGGAAACTCTTTACGAGAAGAAATAACGCATAGTACAAAATTAGCTTGTATCTCCAAAACTACACGTTGTATCTCGAAAAGAATTGTTGTGGCGTGTACGTCTTAACATGTAGCATCTAAAGAGAACCAAAAGGAGAATTTTCTTTCGTCAAAATTTTTCAGAAATCACGTTTTAAGGAAATCCCGCATCGTGCGAAATTATCTTGTTTTTCCTAAACAACACGTTGTAAGTCGAAAAGCTTTCATGTTGCGTGTATGTCTAAGTGTGTAGCCTCAAAAGAGAAGGCACAGGACAGTTTTCTCTTGAAAGGATATGTAAGAATACCACTTCATAAGGAAATACAGTTTTGCAGAGTAAAGACATATACGTACGCATTGGAAACTCTTTACGAGAAGAAATAACGCATAGTACAAATTAGCTTGTATCTCCAAAACTACACGTTGTATCTCGAAAGAATTGTTGTGGCGTGTACGTCTTAACATGTAGCATCTAAAGAGAACCAAAAGGAGAATTTTCTTTCGTCAAAATTTTTCAGAAAATCACGTTTTAAGGAAATCCCGCATCGTGCGAAATTATCTTGTTTTTCCTAAACAACACGTTGTAAGTCGAAAAGCTTTCATGTTGCGTGTATGTCTAAGTGTGTAGCCTCAAAAGAGAAGGCACAGGACAGTTTTCTCTCGAAAGGATATGTAAGAATACCACTTCATAAGGAAATACAGTTTTGCAGAGTAAAGACATATACGTACGCATTGGAAACTCTTTACGAGAAGAAATAACGCATAGTACAAAATTAGCTTGTATCTCCAAAACTACACGTTGTATCTCGAAAAGAATTGTTGTGGCGTGTACGTCTTAACATGTAGCATCTAAAGAGAACCAAAAGGAGAATTTTCTTTCGTCAAAATTTTTCAGAAAATCACGTTTTAAGGAAATCCCGCATCGTGCGAAATTATCTTGTTTTTCCTAAACAACACGTTGTAAGTCGAAAAGCTTTCATGTTGCGTGTATGTCTAAGTGTGTAGCCTCAAAAGAGAAGGCACAGGACAGTTTTCTCTCGAAAGGATATGTAAGAATACCACTTCATAAGGAAATACAGTTTTGCAGAGTAAAGACATATACGTACGCATTGGAAACTCTTTACGAGAAGAAATAACGCATAGTACAAAATTAGCTTGTATCTCCAAAACTACACGTTGTATCTCGAAAAGAATTGTTGTGGCGTGTACGTCTTAACATGTAGCATCTAAAGAGAACCAAAAGGAGAATTTTCTTTCGTCAAAATTTTTCAGAAAATCACGTTTTAAGGAAATCCCGCATCGTGCGAAATTATCTTGTTTTTCCTAAACAACACGTTGTAAGTCGAAAAGCTTTCATGTTGCGTGTATGTCTAAGTGTGTAGCCTCAAAAGAGAAGGCACAGGACAGTTTTCTCTCGAAAGGATATGTAAGAATACCACTTCATAAGGAAATACAGTTTTGCAGAGTAAAGACATATACGTACGCATTGGAAACTCTTTACGAGAAGAAATAACGCATAGTACAAAATTAGCTTGTATCTCCAAAACTACACGTTGTATCTCGAAAAGAATTGTTGTGTGGCGTGTACGTCTTAACATGTAGCATCTAAAGAGAACCAAAAGGAGAATTTTCTTTCGTCAAAATTTTTCAGAAAATCACGTTTTAAGGAAATCCCGCATCGTGCGAAATTATCTTGTTTTTCCTAAACAACACGTTGTAAGTCGAAAAGCTTTCATGTTGCGTGTATGTCTAAGTGTGTAGCCTCAAAAGAGAAGGCACAGGACAGTTTTCTCTCGAAAGGATATGTAAGAATACCACTTCATAAGGAAATACAGTTTTGCAGAGTAAAGACATATACGTACGCATTGGAAACTCTTTACGAGAAGAAATAACGCATAGTACAAAATTAGCTTGTATCTCCAAAACTACACGTTGTATCTCGAAAAGAATTGTTGTGGCGTGTACGTCTTAACATGTAGCATCTAAAGAGAACCAAACGGAGAATTTTCTTTCGTCAAAATTTTTCAGAAAATCACGTTTTAAGGAAATCCCGCATCGTGCGAAATTATCTTGTTTTTCCTAAACAACACGTTGTAAGTCGAAAAGCTTTCATGTTGCGTGTATGTCTAAGTGTGTGTAGCCTCAAAAGAGAAGGCACAGGACAGTTTTCTCTCGAAAGGATATGTAAGAATACCACTTCATAAGGAAATACAGTTTTGCAGAGTAAAGACATATACGTACGCATTGGAAACTCTTTACGAGAAGAAATAACGCATAGTACAAAATTAGCTTGTATCTCCAAAACTACACCTTGTATCTCGAAAAGAATTGTTGTGGCGTGTACGTCTTAACATGTAGCATCTAAAGAGAACCAAAAGGAGAATTTTCTTTCGTCAAAATTTTTCAGAAAATCACGTTTTAAGGAAATCCCGCATCGTGCGAAATTATCTGTTTTTCCTAAACAACACGTTGTAAGTCGAAAAGCTTTCATGTTGCGTGTATGTCTAAGTGTGTAGCCTCAAAGAGAAGGCACAGGACAGTTTTCTCTCGAAAGGATATGTAAGAATACCACTTCATAAGGAAATACAGTTTTGCAGAGTAAAGACATATACGTACGCATTGGAAACTCTTTACGAGAAGAAAATAACGCATAGTACAAAATTAGCTTGTATCTCCAAAACTACACGTTGTATCTCGAAAAGAATTGTTTGTGGCGTGTACGTCTTAACATGTAGCATCTAAAGAGAACCAAAAGGAGAATTTTCTTTCGTCAAAATTTTTCAGAAAATCACGTTTTAAGGAAATCCCGCATCGTGCGAAATTATCTTGTTTTTCCTAAACAACACGTTGTAAGTCGAAAAGCTTTCATGTTGCGTGTATGTCTAAGTGTGTAGCCTCAAAAGAGAAGGCACAGGACAGTTTTCTCTCGAAAGGATATGTAAGAATACCACTTCATAAGGAAATACAGTTTTGCAGAGTAAAGACATATACGTAC
Source organism: Apodemus sylvaticus (assembly GCF_947179515.1). Classification (NCBI taxonomy): domain Eukaryota; kingdom Metazoa; phylum Chordata; class Mammalia; order Rodentia; family Muridae; genus Apodemus; species Apodemus sylvaticus. Next base: position 13,813 of record NW_026263315.1, read on the forward strand.
GCATTGGAAACTCTTTACGAGAAGAAATAACGCATAGTACAAAATTAGCTTGTATCTCCAAAACTACACGTTGTATCTCGAAAAGAATTGTTGTGGCGTGTACGTCTTAACATGTAGCATCTAAAGAGAACCAAAAGGAGAATTTTCTTTCGTCAAAATTTTTCAGAAAATCACGTTTTAAGGAAATCCCGCATCGTGCGAATTATCTTGTTTTTCCCTAAACAACACGTTGTAAGTCGAAAGCTTTCATGTTGCGTGTATGTCTAAGTGTGTAGCCTCAAAAAGAGAAGGCACAGGGACAGTTTTTCTCTCGAAAGGATATGTAAGAATACCACTTCATAGGAAATACAGTTTTGCAGAGTAAAGACATATACGTACGCATTGGAAACTCTTTACGAGAAGAAATAACGCATAGTACAAAATTAGCTTGTATCTCCAAAACTACACGTTGTATCTCGAAAAGAATTGTTGTGGCGTGTACGTCTTAACATGTAGCATCTAAAGAGAACCAAAAGGAGAATTTTCTTTCGTCAAAATTTTTCAGAAAATCACGTTTTAAGGAAATCCCGCATCGTGCGAAATTATCTTGTTTTTCCTAAACAACACGTTGTAAGTCGAAAAGCTTTCATGTTGCGTGTATGTCTAAGTGTGTAGCCTCAAAAGAGAAGGCACAGGACAGTTTTCTCTCGAAAGGATATGTAAGAATACCACTTCATAAGGAAATACAGTTTTGCAGAGTAAAGACATATACGTACGCATGGAAACTCTTTACGAGAAGAAATAACGCCATAGTACAAAATTAGCTTGTATCTCCAAAACTACACGTTGTATCTCGAAAAGAATTGTTGTGGCGTGTACGTCTTAACATGTAGCATCTAAAGAGAACCAAAAGGAGAATTTTCTTTCGTCAAAATTTTTCAGAAAATCACGTTTTAAGGAAATCCCGCATCATGCGAAATTATCTTGTTTTTCCTAAACAACACGTTGTAAGTCGAAAAAGCTTTCATGTTGCGTGTATGTCTAAGTGTGTAGCCTCAAAAGAGAAGGCACAGGACAGTTTTCTCTCGAAAGGATATGTAAGAATACCACTTCATAAGGAATACAGTTTTGCAGGAGTAAAGACATATACGTACGCATTGGAAACTCTTTACGAGAAGAAATAACGCATAGTACAAAATTAGCTTGTATCTCCAAAACTACACGTTGTATCTCGAAAAGAATTGTTGTGGCGTGTACGTCTTAACATGTAGCATCTAAAGAGAACCAAAAGGAGAATTTTCTTTCGTCAAAATTTTTCAGAAAATCACGTTTTAAGGAAATCCCGCATCGTGCGAAATTATCTTGTTTTTCCTAAACAACACGTTGTAAGTCGAAAAGCTTTCATGATGCGTGTATGTCTAAGTGTGTAGCCTCAAAAGAGAAGGCACAGGACAGTTTTCTCTCGAAAGGATATGTAAGAATACCACTTCATAAGGAAATACAGTTTTTGCAGCGTAAAGACATATACGTACGCATTGGAAACTCTTTACGAGAAGAAATAACGCATAGTACAAAATTAGCTTGTATCTCCAAAACTACACGTTGTATCTCGAAAAGAATTGTTGTGGCGTGTACGTCTTAACATGTAGCATCTAAAGAGAACCAAAAGGAGAATTTTCTTTCGTCAAAATTTTTTCAGAAAATCACGTTTTAAGGAAATCCCGCATCGTGCGAAATTATCTTGTTTTTCCTAAACAACACGTTGTAAGTCGAAAAGCTTTCATGTTGCGTGTATGTCTAAGTGTGTAGCCTCAAAAGAGAAGGCACAGGACAGTTTTCTCTCGAAAGGATATGTAAGAATACCACTTCATAAGGAAATACAGTTTTGCAGAGTAAAGACATATACGTACGCATTGGAAACTCTTTACGAGAAGAAATAACGCATAGTACAAAATTAGCTTGTATCTCCAAAACTACACGTTGTATCTCGAAAAGAATTGTTGTGGCGTGTACGTCTTAACATGTAGCATCTAAAGAGAACCAAAAGGAGAATTTTCTTTCGTCAAAATTTTTCAGAAAATCACGTTTTAAGGAAATCCCGCATCGTGCGAAATTATCTTGTTTTTCCTAAACAACACGTTGTAAGTCGAAAAGCTTTCATGTTGCGTGTATGTCTAAGTGTGTAGCCTCAAAAGAGAAGGCACAGGACAGTTTTCTCTCGAAAGGATATGTAAGAATACCACTTCATAAGGAAATACAGTTTTGCAGAGTAAAGACATATACGTACGCATTGGAAACTCTTTACGAGAAGAAATAACGCATAGTACAAAATTAGCTATCTCCAAAACTACACGTTGTATCTCGAAAAGAATTGTTGTGGCGTGTACGTCTTAACATGTAGCATCTAAAGAGAACCAAAAGGAGAATTTTCTTTCGTCAAAATTTTTCAGAAAATCACGTTTTAAGGAAATCCCGCATCGTGCGAAATTATCTTGTTTTTCCTAAACAACACGTTGTAAGTCGAAAAGCTTTCATGTTGCGTGTATGTCTAAGTGTGTAGCCTCAAAAGAGAAGGCACAGGACAGTTTTCTCTCGAAAGGATATGTAAGAATACCACTTCATAAGGAAATACAGTTTTGCAGAGTAAAGACATATACGTACGCATTGGAAACTCTTTACGAGAAGAAATAACGCATAGTACAAAATTAGCTTGTATCTCCAAAACTACACGTTGTATCTCGAAAAGAATTGTTGTGGCGTGTACGTCTTAACATGTAGCATCTAAAGAGAACCAAAAGGAGAATTTTCTTTCGTCAAAATTTTTCAGAAAATCACGTTTTAAGGAAATCCCGCATCGTGCGAAATTATCTTGTTTTTCCTAAACAACACGTTGTAAGTCGAAAAGCTTTCATGTTGCGTGTATGTCTAAGTGTGTAGCCTCAAAAGAGAAGGCACAGGACAGTTTTCTCTCGAAAGGATATGTAAGAATACCACTTCATAAGGAAATACAGTTTTGCAGAGTAAAGACATATACGTACGCATTGGAAACTCTTTACGAGAAGAAATAACGCATAGTACAAAATTAGCTTGTATCTCCAAAACTACACGTTGTATCTCGAAAAGAATTGTTGTGGCGTGTACGTCTTAACATGTAGCATCTAAAGAGAACCAAACGGAGAATTTTCTTTCGTCAAAATTTTTCAGAAAATCACGTTTTAAGGAAATCCCGCATCGTGCGAAATTATCTTGTTTTTCCTAAACAACACGTTGTAAGTCGAAAAGCTTTCATGTTGCGTGTATGTCTAAGTGTGTAGCCTCAAAAGAGAAGGCACAGGACAGTTTTCTCTCGAAAGGATATGTAAGAATACCACTTCATAAGGAAATACAGTTTTGCAGAGTAAAGACATATACGTACGCATTGGAAACTCTTTACGAGAAGAAATAACGCATAGTACAAAATTAGCTTGTATCTCCAAAACTACACGTTGTATCTCGAAAAGAATTGTTGTGGCGTGTACGTCTTAACATGTAGCATCTAAAGAGAACCAAAAGGAGAATTTTCTTTCGTCAAAATTTTTCAGAAAATCACGTTTTAAGGAAATCCCGCATCGTGCGAAATTATCTTGTTTTTCCTAAACAACACGTTGTAAGTCGAAAAGCTTTCATGTTGCGTGTATGTCTAAGTGTGTAGCCTCAAAAGAGAAGGCACAGGACAGTTTTCTCTCGAAAGGATATGTAAGAATACCACTTCATAAGGAAATACAGTTTTGCAGAGTAAAGACATATACGTACGCATTGGAAACTCTTTACGAGAAGAAATAACGCATAGTACAAAATTAGCTTGTATCTCCAAAACTACACGTTGTATCTCGAAAAGAATTGTTGTGGCGTGTACGTCTTAACATGTAGCATCTAAAGAGAACCAAAAGGAGAATTTTCTTTCGTCAAAATTTTTCAGAAAATCACGTTTTAAGGAAATCCCGCATCGTGCGAAATTATCTTGTTTTTCCTAAACAACACGTTGTAAGTCGAAAAGCTTTCATGTTGCGTGTATGTCTAAGTGTGTAGCCTCAAAAGAGAAGGCACAGGACAGTTTTCTCTCGAAAGGATATGTAAGAATACCACTTCATAAGGAAATACAGTTTTGCAGAGTAAAGACATATACGTACGCATTGGAAACTCTTTACGAGAAGAAATAACGCATAGTACAAAATTAGCTTGTATCTCCAAAACTACACGTTGTATCTCGAAAAGAATTGTTGTGGCGTGTACGTCTTAACATGTAGCATCTAAAGAGAACCAAAAGGAGAATTTTCTTTCGTCAAAATTTTTCAGAAAATCACGTTTTAAGGAAATCCCGCATCGTGCGAAATTATCTTGTTTTTCCTAAACAACACGTTGTAAGTCGAAAAGCTTTCATGTTGCGTGTATGTCTAAGTGTGTAGCCTCAAAAGAGAAGGCACAGGACAGTTTTCTCTCGAAAGGATATGTAAGAATACCACTTCATAAGGAAATACAGTTTTGCAGAGTAAAGACATATACGTACGCATTGGAAACTCTTTACGAGAAGAAATAACGCATAGTACAAAATTAGCTTGTATCTCCAAAACTACACGTTGTATCTCGAAAAGAATTGTTGTGGCGTGTACGTCTTAACATGTAGCATCTAAAGAGAACCAAAAGGAGAATTTTCTTTCGTCAAAATTTTTCAGAAAATCACGTTTTAAGGAAATCCCGCATCGTGCGAAATTATCTTGTTTTTCCTAAACAACACGTTGTAAGTCGAAAAGCTTTCATGTTGCGTGTATGTCTAAGTGTGTAGCCTCAAAAGAGAAGGCACAGGACAGTTTTCTCTCGAAAGGATATGTAAGAATACCACTTCATAAGGAAATACAGTTTTGCAGAGTAAAGACATATACGTACGCATTGGAAACTCTTTACGAGAAGAAATAACGCATAGTACATAATTAGCTTGTATCTCCAAAACTACACGTTGTATCTCGAAAAGAATTGTTGTGGCGTGTACGTCTTAACATGTAGCATCTAAAGAGAACCAAAAGGAGAATTTTCTTTCGTCAAAATTTTTCAGAAAATCACGTTTTAAGGAAATCCCGCATCATGCGAAATTATCTTGTTTTTCCTAAACAACACGTTGTAAGTCGAAAAGCTTTCATGTTGCGTGTATGTCTAAGTGTGTAGCCTCAAAAGAGAAGGCACAGGACAGTTTTCTCTCGAAAGGATATGTAAGAATACCACTTCATAAGGAAATACAGTTTTGCAGAGTAAAGACATATACGTACGCATTGGAAACTCTTTACGAGAAGAAATAACGCATAGTACAAAATTAGCTTGTATCTCCAAAACTACACGTTGTATCTCGAAAAGAATTGTTGTGGCGTGTACGTCTTAACATGTAGCATCTAAAGAGAACCAAAAGGAGAATTTTCTTTCGTCAAAATTTTTCAGAAAATCACGTTTTAAGGAAATCCCGCATCGTGCGAAATTATCTTGTTTTTCCTAAACAACACGTTGTAAGTCGAAAAGCTTTCATGATGCGTGTATGTCTAAGTGTGTAGCCTCAAAAGAGAAGGCACAGGACAGTTTTCTCTCGAAAGGATATGTAAGAATACCACTTCATAAGGAAATACAGTTTTGCAGCGTAAAGACATATACGTACGCATTGGAAACTCTTTACGAGAAGAAATAACGCATAGTACAAAATTAGCTTGTATCTCCAAAACTACACGTTGTATCTCGAAAAGAATTGTTGTGGCGTGTACGTCTTAACATGTAGCATCTAAAGAGAACCAAAAGGAGAATTTTCTTTCGTCAAAATTTTTCAGAAAATCACGTTTTAAGGAAATCCCGCATCGTGCGAAATTATCTTGTTTTTCCTAAACAACACGTTGTAAGTCGAAAAGCTTTCATGTTGCGTGTATGTCTAAGTGTGTAGCCTCAAAAGAGAAGGCACAGGACAGTTTTCTCTCGAAAGGATATGTAAGAATACCACTTCATAAGGAAATACAGTTTTGCAGAGTAAAGACATATACGTACGCATTGGAAACTCTTTACGAGAAGAAATAACGCATAGTACAAAATTAGCTTGTATCTCCAAAACTACACGTTGTATCTCGAAAAGAATTGTTGTGGCGTGTACGTCTTAACATGTAGCATCTAAAGAGAACCAAAAGGAGAATTTTCTTTCGTCAAAATTTTTCAGAAAATCACGTTTTAAGGAAATCCCGCATCGTGCGAAATTATCTTGTTTTTCCTAAACAACACGTTGTAAGTCGAAAAGCTTTCATGTTGCGTGTATGTCTAAGTGTGTAGCCTCAAAAGAGAAGGCACAGGACAGTTTTCTCTCGAAAGGATATGTAAGAATACCACTTCATAAGGAAATACAGTTTTGCAGAGTAAAGACATATACGTACGCATTGGAAACTCTTTACGAGGAGAAATAACGCATAGTACAAAATTAGCTTGTATCTCCAAAACTACACGTTGTATCTCGAAAAGAATTGTTGTGGCGTGTACGTCTTAACATGTAGCATCTAAAGAGAACCAAAAGGAGAATTTTCTTTCGTCAAAATTTTTCAGAAAATCACGTTTTAAGGAAATCCCGCATCGTGCGAAATTATCTTGTTTTTCCTAAACAACACGTTGTAAGTCGAAAAGCTTTCATGTTGCGTGTATGTCTAAGTGTGTAGCCTCAAAAGAGAAGGCACAGGACAGTTTTCTCTCGAAAGGATATGTAAGAATACCACTTCATAAGGAAATACAGTTTTGCAGAGTAAAGACATATACGTACGCATTGGAAACTCTTTACGAGAAGAAATAACGCATAGTACAAAATTAGCTTGTATCTCCAAAACTACACGTTGTATCTCGAAAAGAATTGTTGTGGCGTGTACGTCTTAACATGTAGCATCTAAAGAGAACCAAAAGGAGAATTTTCTTTCGTCAAAATTTTTCAGAAAATCACGTTTTAAGGAAATCCCGCATCGTGCGAAATTATCTTGTTTTTCCTAAACAACACGTTGTAAGTCGAAAAGCTTTCATGTTGCGTGTATGTCTAAGTGTGTAGCCTCAAAAGAGAAGGCACAGGACAGTTTTCTCTCGAAAGGATATGTAAGAATACCACTTCATAAGGAAATACAGTTTTGCAGAGTAAAGACATATACGTACGCATTGGAAACTCTTTACGAGAAGAAATAACGCATAGTACAAAATTAGCTTGTATCTCCAAAACTACACGTTGTATCTCGAAAAGAATTGTTGTGGCGTGTACGTCTTAACATGTAGCATCTAAAGAGAACCAAAAGGAGAATTTTCTTTCGTCAAAATTTTTCAGAAAATCACGTTTTAAGGAAATCCCGCATCGTGCGAAATTATCTTGTTTTTCCTAAACAACACGTTGTAAGTCGAAAAGCTTTCATGTTGCGTGTATGTCTAAGTGTGTAGCCTCAAAAGAGAAGGCACAGGACAGTTTTCTCTCGAAAGGATATGTAAGAATACCACTTCATAAGGAAATACAGTTTTGCAGAGTAAAGACATATACGTACGCATTGGAAACTCTTTACGAGAAGAAATAACGCATAGTACAAAATTAGCTTGTATCTCCAAAACTACACGTTGTATCTCGAAAAGAATTGTTGTGGCGTGTACGTCTTAACATGTAGCATCTAAAGAGAACCAAAAGGAGAATTTTCTTTCGTCAAAATTTTTCAGAAAATCACGTTTTAAGGAAATCCCGCATCGTGCGAAATTATCTTGTTTTTCCTAAACAACACGTTGTAAGTCGAAAAGCTTTCATGTTGCGTGTATGTCTAAGTGTGTAGCCTCAAAAGAGAAGGCACAGGACAGTTTTCTCTCGAAAGGATATGTAAGAATACCACTTCATAAGGAAATACAGTTTTGCAGAGTAAAGACATATACGTACGCATTGGAAACTCTTTACGAGAAGAAATAACGCATAGTACAAAATTAGCTTGTATCTCCAAAACTACACGTTGTATCTCGAAAAGAATTGTTGTGGCGTGTACGTCTTAACATGTAGCATCTAAAGAGAACCAAAAGGAGAATTTTCTTTCGTCAAAATTTTTCAGAAAATCACGTTTTAAGGAAATCCCGCATCGTGCGAAATTATCTTGTTTTTCCTAAACAACACGTTGTAAGTCGAAAAGCTTTCATGTTGCGTGTATGTCTAAGTGTGTAGCCTCAAAAGAGAAGGCACAGGACAGTTTTCTCTCGAAAGGATATGTAAGAATACCACTTCATAAGGAAATACAGTTTTGCAGAGTAAAGACATATACGTACGCATTGGAAACTCTTTACGAGAAGAAATAACGCATAGTACAAAATTAGCTTGTATCTCCAAAACTACACGTTGTATCTCGAAAAGAATTGTACGTCTTAACATGTAGCATCTAAAGAGAACCAAAAGGAGAATTTTCTTTCGTCAAAATTTTTCAGAAAATCACGTTTTAAGGAAATCCCGCATCGTGCGAAATTATCTTGTTTTTCCTAAACAACACGTTGTAAGTCGAAAAGCTTTCATGTTGCGTGTATGTCTAAGTGTGTAGCCTCAAAAGAGAAGGCACAGGACAGTTTTCTCTCGAAAGGATATGTAAGAATACCACTTCATAAGGAAATACAGTTTTGCAGAGTAAAGACATATACGTACGCATTGGAAACTCTTTACGAGAAGAAATAACGCATAGTACAAAATTAGCTTGTATCTCCAAAACTACACGTTGTATCTCGAAAAGAATTGTTGTGGCGTGTACGTCTTAACATGTAGCATCTAAAGAGAACCAAAAGGAGAATTTTCTTTCGTCAAAATTTTTCAGAAAATCACGTTTTAAGGAAATCCCGCATCGTGCGAAATTATCTTGTTTTTCCTAAACAACACGTTGTAAGTCGAAAAGCTTTCATGTTGCGTGTATGTCTAAGTGTGTAGCCTCAAAAGAGAAGGCACAGGACAGTTTTCTCTCGAAAGGATATGTAAGAATACCACTTCATAAGGAAATACAGTTTTGCAGAGTAAAGACATATACGTACGCATTGGAAACTCTTTACGAGAAGAAATAACGCATAGTACAAAATTAGCTTGTATCTCCAAAACTACACGTTGTATCTCGAAAAGAATTGTTGTGGCGTGTACGTCTTAACATGTAGCATCTAAAGAGAACCAAAAGGAGAATTTTCTTTCGTCAAAATATTTCAGAAAATCACGTTTTAAGGAAATCCCGCATCGTGCGAAATTATCTTGTTTTTCCTAAACAACACGTTGTAAGTCGAAAAGCTTTCATGTTGCGTGTATGTCTAAGTGTGTAGCCTCAAAAGAGAAGGCACAGGACAGTTTTCTCTCGAAAGGATATGTAAGAATACCACTTCATAAGGAAATACAGTTTTGCAGAGTAAAGACATATACGTACGCATTGGAAACTCTTTACGAGAAGAAATAACGCATAGTACAAAATTAGCTTGTATCTCCAAAACTACACGTTGTATCTCGAAAAGAATTGTTGTGGCGTGTACGTCTTAACATGTAGCATCTAAAGAGAACCAAAAGGAGAATTTTCTTTCGTCAAAATTTTTCAGAAAATCACGTTTTAAGGAAATCCCGCATCGTGCGAAATTATCTTGTTTTTCCTAAACAACACGTTGTAAGTCGAAAAGCTTTCATGTTGCGTGTATGTCTAAGTGTGTAGCCTCAAAAGAGAAGGCACAGGACAGTTTTCTCTCGAAAGGATACGTAAGAATACCACTTCATAAGGAAATACAGTTTTGCAGAGTAAAGACATATACGTACGCATTGGAAACTCTTTACGAGGAGAAATAACGCATAGTACAAAATTAGCTTGTATCTCCAAAACTACACGTTGTATCTCGAAAAGAATTGTTGTGGCGTGTACGTCTTAACATGTAGCATCTAAAGAGAACCAAAAGGAGAATTTTCTTTCGTCAAAATTTTTCAGAAAATCACGTTTTAAGGAAATCCCGCATCGTGCGAAATTATCTTGTTTTTCCTAAACAACACGTTGTAAGTCGAAAAGCTTTCATGTTGCGTGTATGTCTAAGTGTGTAGCCTCAAAAGAGAAGGCACAGGACAGTTTTCTCTCGAAAGGATATGTAAGAATACCACTTCATAAGGAAATACAGTTTTGCAGAGTAAAGACATATACGTACGCATTGGAAACTCTTTACGAGGAGAAATAACGCATAGTACAAAATTAGCTTGTATCTCCAAAACTACACGTTGTATCTCGAAAAGAATTGTTGTGGCGTGTACGTCTTAACATGTAGCATCTAAAGAGAACCAAAAGGAGAATTTTCTTTCGTCAAAATTTTTCAGAAAATCACGTTTTAAGGAAATCCCGCATCGTGCGAAATTATCTTGTTTTTCCTAAACAACACGTTGTAAGTCGAAAAGCTTTCATGTTGCGTGTATGTCTAAGTGTGTAGCCTCAAAAGAGAAGGCACAGGACAGTTTTCTCTCGAAAGGATATGTAAGAATACCACTTCATAAGGAAATACAGTTTTGCAGAGTAAAGACATATACGTACGCATTGGAAACTCTTTACGAGAAGAAATAACGCATAGTACAAAATTAGCTTGTATCTCCAAAACTACACGTTGTATCTCGAAAAGAATTGTTGTGGCGTGTACGTCTTAACATGTAGCATCTAAAGAGAACCAAAAGGAGAATTTTCTTTCGTCAAAATTTTTCAGAAAATCACGTTTTAAGGAAATCCCGCATCGTGCGAAATTATCTTGTTTTTCCTAAACAACACGTTGTAAGTCGAAAAGCTTTCATGTTGCGTGTATGTCTAAGTGTGTAGCCTCAAAAGAGAAGGCACAGGACAGTTTTCTCTCGAAAGGATATGTAAGAATACCACTTCATAAGGAAATACAGTTTTGCAGAGTAAAGACATATACGTACGCATTGGAAACTCTTTACGAGAAGAAATAACGCATAGTACAAAATTAGCTTGTATCTCCAAAACTACACGTTGTATCTCGAAAAGAATTGTTGTGGCGTGTACGTCTTAACATGTAGCATCTAAAGAGAACCAAAAGGAGAATTTTCTTTCGTCAAAATTTTTCAGAAAATCACGTTTTAAGGAAATCCCGCATCGTGCGAAATTATCTTGTTTTTCCTAAACAACACGTTGTAAGTCGAAAAGCTTTCATGTTGCGTGTATGTCTAAGTGTGTAGCCTCAAAAGAGAAGGCACAGGACAGTTTTCTCTCGAAAGGATATGTAAGAATACCACTTCATAAGGAAATACAGTTTTGCAGAGTAAAGACATATACGTACGCATTGGAAACTCTTTACGAGAAGAAATAACGCATAGTACAAAATTAGCTTGTATCTCCAAAACTACACGTTGTATCTCGAAAAGAATTGTTGTGGCGTGTACGTCTTAACATGTAGCATCTAAAGAGAACCAAAAGGAGAATTTTCTTTCGTCAAAATTTTTCAGAAAATCACGTTTTAAGGAAATCCCGCATCGTGCGAAATTATCTTGTTTTTCCTAAACAACACGTTGTAAGTCGAAAAGCTTTCATGTTGCGTGTATGTCTAAGTGTGTAGCCTCAAAAGAGAAGGCACAGGACAGTTTTCTCTCGAAAGGATATGTAAGAATACCACTTCATAAGGAAATACAGTTTTGCAGAGTAAAGACATATACGTACGCATTGGAAACTCTTTACGAGAAGAAATAACGCATAGTACAAAATTAGCTTGTATCTCCAAAACTACACGTTGTATCTCGAAAAGAATTGTACGTCTTAACATGTAGCATCTAAAGAGAACCAAAAGGAGAATTTTCTTTCGTCAAAATTTTTCAGAAAATCACGTTTTAAGGAAATCCCGCATCGTGCGAAATTATCTTGTTTTTCCTAAACAACACGTTGTAAGTCGAAAAGCTTTCATGTTGCGTGTATGTCTAAGTGTGTAGCCTCAAAAGAGAAGGCACAGGACAGTTTTCTCTCGAAAGGATATGTAAGAATACCACTTCATAAGGAAATACAGTTTTGCAGAGTAAAGACATATACGTACGCATTGGAAACTCTTTACGAGAAGAAATAACGCATAGTACAAAATTAGCTTGTATCTCCAAAACTACACGTTGTATCTCGAAAAGAATTGTTGTGGCGTGTACGTCTTAACATGTAGCATCTAAAGAGAACCAAAAGGAGAATTTTCTTTCGTCAAAATTTTTCAGAAAATCACGTTTTAAGGAAATCCCGCATCGTGCGAAATTATCTTGTTTTTCCTAAACAACACGTTGTAAGTCGAAAAGCTTTCATGTTGCGTGTATGTCTAAGTGTGTAGCCTCAAAAGAGAAGGCACAGGACAGTTTTCTCTCGAAAGGATATGTAAGAATACCACTTCATAAGGAAATACAGTTTTGCAGAGTAAAGACATATACGTACGCATTGGAAACTCTTTACGAGAAGAAATAACGCATAGTACAAAATTAGCTTGTATCTCCAAAACTACACGTTGTATCTCGAAAAGAATTGTTGTGGCGTGTACGTCTTAACATGTAGCATCTAAAGAGAACCAAAAGGAGAATTTTCTTTCGTCAAAATATTTCAGAAAATCACGTTTTAAGGAAATCCCGCATCGTGCGAAATTATCTTGTTTTTCCTAAACAACACGTTGTAAGTCGAAAAGCTTTCATGTTGCGTGTATGTCTAAGTGTGTAGCCTCAAAAGAGAAGGCACAGGACAGTTTTCTCTCGAAAGGATATGTAAGAATACCACTTCATAAGGAAATACAGTTTTGCAGAGTAAAGACATATACGTACGCATTGGAAACTCTTTACGAGAAGAAATAACGCATAGTACAAAATTAGCTTGTATCTCCAAAACTACACGTTGTATCTCGAAAAGAATTGTTGTGGCGTGTACGTCTTAACATGTAGCATCTAAAGAGAACCAAAAGGAGAATTTTCTTTCGTCAAAATTTTTCAGAAAATCACGTTTTAAGGAAATCCCGCATCGTGCGAAATTATCTTGTTTTTCCTAAACAACACGTTGTAAGTCGAAAAGCTTTCATGTTGCGTGTATGTCTAAGTGTGTAGCCTCAAAAGAGAAGGCACAGGACAGTTTTCTCTCGAAAGGATACGTAAGAATACCACTTCATAAGGAAATACAGTTTTGCAGAGTAAAGACATATACGTACGCATTGGAAACTCTTTACGAGGAGAAATAACGCATAGTACAAAATTAGCTTGTATCTCCAAAACTACACGTTGTATCTCGAAAAGAATTGTTGTGGCGTGTACGTCTTAACATGTAGCATCTAAAGAGAACCAAAAGGAGAATTTTCTTTCGTCAAAATTTTTCAGAAAATCACGTTTTAAGGAAATCCCGCATCGTGCGAAATTATCTTGTTTTTCCTAAACAACACGTTGTAAGTCGAAAAGCTTTCATGTTGCGTGTATGTCTAAGTGTGTAGCCTCAAAAGAGAAGGCACAGGACAGTTTTCTCTCGAAAGGATATGTAAGAATACCACTTCATAAGGAAATACAGTTTTGCAGAGTAAAGACATATACGTACGCATTGGAAACTCTTTACGAGGAGAAATAACGCATAGTACAAAATTAGCTTGTATCTCCAAAACTACACGTTGTATCTCGAAAAGAATTGTTGTGGCGTGTACGTCTTAACATGTAGCATCTAAAGAGAACCAAAAGGAGAATTTTCTTTCGTCAAAATTTTTCAGAAAATCACGTTTTAAGGAAATCCCGCATCGTGCGAAATTATCTTGTTTTTCCTAAACAACACGTTGTAAGTCGAAAAGCTTTCATGTTGCGTGTATGTCTAAGTGTGTAGCCTCAAAAGAGAAGGCACAGGACAGTTTTCTCTCGAAAGGATATGTAAGAATACCACTTCATAAGGAAATACAGTTTTGCAGAGTAAAGACATATACGTACGCATTGGAAACTCTTTACGAGAAGAAATAACGCATAGTACAAAATTAGCTTGTATCTCCAAAACTACACGTTGTATCTCGAAAAGAATTGTTGTGGCGTGTACGTCTTAACATGTAGCATCTAAAGAGACCCAAAAGGAGAATTTTCTTTCGTCAAAATTTTTCAGAAAATCACGTTTTAAGGAAATCCCGCATCGTGCGAAATTATCTTGTTTTTCCTAAACAACACGTTGTAAGTCGAAAAGCTTTCATGTTGCGTGTATGTCTAAGTGTGTAGCCTCAAAAGAGAAGGCACAGGACAGTTTTCTCTCGAAAGGATATGTAAGAATACCACTTCATAAGGAAATACAGTTTTGCAGAGTAAAGACATATACGTACGCATTGGAAACTCTTTACGAGAAGAAATAACGCATAGTACAAAATTAGCTTGTATCTCCAAAACTACACGTTGTATCTCGAAAAGAATTGTTGTGGCGTGTACGTCTTAACATGTAGCATCTAAAGAGAACCAAAAGGAGAATTTTCTTTCGTCAAAATTTTTCAGAAAATCACGTTTTAAGGAAATCCCGCATCGTGCGAAATTATCTTGTTTTTCCTAAACAACACGTTGTAAGTCGAAAAGCTTTCATGTTGCGTGTATGTCTAAGTGTGTAGCCTCAAAAGAGAAGGCACAGGACAGTTTTCTCTCGAAAGGATATGTAAGAATACCACTTCATAAGGAAATACAGTTTTGCAGAGTAAAGACATATACGTACGCATTGGAAACTCTTTACGAGAAGAAATAACGCATAGTACAAAATTAGCTTGTATCTCCAAAACTACACGTTGTATCTCGAAAAGAATTGTTGTGGCGTGTACGTCTTAACATGTAGCATCTAAAGAGAACCAAAAGGAGAATTTTCTTTCGTCAAAATTTTTCAGAAAATCACGTTTTAAGGAAATCCCGCATCGTGCGAAATTATCTTGTTTTTCCTAAACAACACGTTGTAAGTCGAAAAGCTTTCATGTTGCGTGTATGTCTAAGTGTGTAGCCTCAAAAGAGAAGGCACAGGACAGTTTTCTCTCGAAAGGATATGTAAGAATACCACTTCATAAGGAAATACAGTTTTGCAGAGTAAAGACATATACGTACGCATTGGAAACTCTTTACGAGAAGAAATAACGCATAGTACAAAATTAGCTTGTATCTCCAAAACTACACGTTGTATCTCGAAAAGAATTGTTCTGGCGTGTACGTCTTAACATGTAGCATCTAAAGAGAACCAAAAGGAGAATTTTCTTTCGTCAAAATTTTTCAAAAAATCACGTTTTAAGGAAATCCCGCATCGTGCGAAATTATCTTGTTTTTCGTAAACAACACGTTGTAAGTCGAAAAGCTTTCATGTTGCGTGTATGTCTAAGTGTGTAGCCTCAAAAGAGAAGGCACAGGACAGTTTTCTCTCGAAAGGATATGTAAGAATACCACTTCATAAGGAAATACACTTTTGCAGAGTAAAGACATATACGTACGCATTGGAAACTCTTTACGAGAAGAAATAACGCATAGTACAAAATTAGCTTGTATCTCCAAAACTACACGTTGTATCTCGAAAAGAATTGTTGTGGCGTGTACGTCTTAACATGTAGCATCTAAAGAGAACCAAAAGGAGAATTTTCTTTCGTCAAAATTTTTCAGAAAATCACGTTTTAAGGAAATCCCGCATCGTACGAAATTATCTTGTTTTTCGTAAACAACACGTTGTAAGTCGAAAAGCTTTCATGTTGCGTGTATGTCTAAGTGTGTAGCCTCAAAAGAGAAGGCACAGGACAGTTTTCTCTCGAAAGGATATGTAAGAATACCACTTCATAAGGAAATACACTTTTGCAGAGTAAAGACATATACGTACGCATTGGAAACTCTTTACGAGAAGAAATAACGCATAGTACAAAATTAGCTTGTATCTCCAAAACTACACGTTGTATCTCGAAAAGAATTGTTGTGGCGTGTACGTCTTAACATGTAGCATCTAAAGAGAACCAAAAGGAGAATTTTCTTTCGTCAAAATTTTTCAGAAAATCACGTTTTAAGGAAATCCCGCATCGTGCGAAATTATCTTGTTTTTCCTAAACAACACGTTGTAAGTCGAAAAGCTTTCATGTTGCGTGTATGTCTAAGTGTGTAGCCTCAAAAGAGAAGGCACAGGACAGTTTTCTCTCGAAAGGATATGTAAGAATACCACTTCATAAGGAAATACAGTTTTGCAGAGTAAAGACATATACGTACGCATTGGAAACTCTTTACGAGGAGAAATAACGCATAGTACAAAAGTAGCGTGTATCTCCAAAACTACACGTTGTATCTCGAAAAGAATTGTTGTGGCGTGTACGTCTTTACATGTAGCATCTAAAGAGAACCAAAAGGAGAATTTTCTTTCGTCAAAATTTTTCAGAAAATCACGTTTTAAGGAAATCCCGCATCGTGCGAAATTATCTTGTTTTTCCTAAACAACACGTTGTAAGTCGAAAAGCTTTCATGTTGCGTGTATGTCTAAGTGTGTAGCCTCAAAAGAGAAGGCACAGGACAGTTTTCTCTCGAAAGGATATGTAAGAATACCACTTCATAAGGAAATACAGTTTTGCAGAGTAAAGACATATACGTACGCATTGGAAACTCTTTACGAGAAGAAATAACGCATAGTACAAAATTAGCTTGTATCTCCAAAACTACACGTTGTATCTTGAAAAGAATTGTTGTGGCGTGTACGTCTTAACATGTAGCATCTAAAGAGAACCAAAAGGAGAATTTTCTTTCGTCAAAATTTTTCAGAAAATCACGTTTTAAGGAAATCCCGCATCGTGCGAAATTATCTAGTTTTTCCTAAACAACACGTTGTAAGTCGAAAAGCTTTCATGTTGCGTGTATGTCTAAGTGTGTAGCCTCAAAAGAGAAGGCACAGGACAGTTTTCTCTCGAAAGGATATGTAAGAATACCACTTCATAAGGAAATACAGTTTTGCAGAGTAAAGACATATACGTACGCATTGGAAACTCTTTACGAGAAGAAATAACGCATAGTACAAAATTAGCTTGTATCTCCAAAACTACACGTTGTATCTCGAAAAGAATTGTTGTGGCGTGTACGTCTTAACATGTAGCATCTAAAGAGAACCAAAAGGAGAATTTTCATTCGTCAATATTTTTCAGAAAATCACGTTTTAAGGAAATCCCGCATCGTGCGAAATTATCTTGTTTTTCCTAAACAACACGTTGTAAGTCGAAAAGCTTTCATGTTGCGTGTATGTCTAAGTGTGTAGCCTCAAAAGAGAAGGCACAGGACAGTTTTCTCTCGAAAGGATATGTAAGAATACCACTTCATAAGGAAATACAGTTTTGCAGAGTAAAGACATATACGTACGCATTGGAAACTCTTTACGAGGAGTAATAACGCATAGTACAAAATTAGCTTGTATCTCCAAAACTACACGTTGTATCTCGAAAAGAATTGTTGTGGCGTGTACGTCTTAACATGTAGCATCTAAAGAGAACCAAAAGGAGAATTTTCTTTCGTCAAAATTTTTCAGAAAATCACGTTTTAAGGAAATCCCGCATCGTGCGAAATTATCTTGTTTTTCCTAAACAACACGTTGTAAGTCGAAAAGCTTTCATGTTGCGTGTATGTCTAAGTGTGTAGCCTCAAAAGAGAAGGCACAGGACAGTTTTCTCTCGAAAGGATATGTAAGAATACCACTTCATAAGGAAATACAGTTTTGCAGAGTAAAGACATATACGTACGCATTGGAAACTCTTTACGAGGAGAAATAACGCATAGTAAAAAATTAGCTTGTATCTCCAAAACTACACGTTGTATCTCGAAAAGAATTGTTGTGGCATGTACGTCTTAACATGTAGCATCTAAAGAGAACCAAAAGGAGAATTTTCATTCGTCAATATTTTTCAGAAAATCACGTTTTAAGGAAATCCCGCATCGTGCGAAATTATCTTGTTTTTCCTAAACAACACGTTGTAAGTCGAAAAGCTTTCATGTTGCGTGTATGTCTAAGTGTGTAGCCTCAAAAGAGAAGGCACAGGACAGTTTTCTCTCGAAAGGATATGTAAGAATACCACTTCATAAGGAAATACAGTTTTGCAGAGTAAAGACATATACGTACGCATTGGAAACTCTTTACGAGAAGAAATAACGCATAGTACAAAATTAGCTTGTATCTCCAAAACTACACGTTGTATCTCGAAAAGAATTGTTGTGGCGTGTACGTCTTAACATGTAGCATCTAAAGAGAACCAAAAGGAGAATTTTCTTTCGTCAAAATTTTTCAAAAAATCACGTTTTAAGGAAATCCCGCATCGTGCGAAATTATCTTGTTTTTCCTAAACAACACGTTGTAAGTCGAAAAGCTTTCATGTTGCGTGTATGTCTAAGTGTGTAGCCTCAAAAGAGAAGGCACAGGACAGTTTTCTCTCGAAAGGATATGTAAGAATACCACTTCATAAGGAAATACAGTTTTGCAGAGTAAAGACAAATACGTACGCATTGGAAACTCTTTACGAGGAGAAATAACGCATAGTACAAAATTAGCTTGTATCTCCAAAACTACACGTTGTATCTCGAAAAGAATTGTTGTGGCGTGTACGTCTTAACATGTAGCATCTAAAGGGAACCAAAAGGAGAATTTTCTTTCGTCAAAATTTTTCAGAAAATCACGTTTTAAGGAAATCCCGCATCGTGCGAAATTATCTTGTTTTTCCTAAACAACACGTTGTAAGTCGAAAAGCTTTCATGTTGCGTGTATGTCTAAGTGTGTAGCCTCAAAAGAGAAGGCACAGGACAGTGTTCTCTCGAAAGGATATGTAAGAATACCACTTCATAAGGAAATACAGTTTTGCAGAGTAAAGACATATACGTACGCATTGGAAACTCTTTACGAGGAGAAATAACGCATAGTACAAAATTAGCTTGTATCTCCAAAACTACACGTTGTATCTCGAAAAGAATTGTTGTGGCGTGTACGTCTTAACATGTAGCATCTAAAGAGAACCAAAAGGAGAATTTTCTTTCGTCAAAATTTTTCAGAAAATCACGTTTTAAGGAAATCCCGCATCGTGCGAAATTATCTTGTTTTTCCTAAACAACACGTTGTAAGTCGAAAAGCTTTCATGTTGCGTGTATGTCTAAGTGTGTAGCCTCAAAAGAGAAGGCACAGGACAGTTTTCTCTCGAAAGGATATGTAAGAATACCACTTCATAAGGAAATACAGTTTTGCAGAGTAAAGACATATACGTACGCATTGGAAACTCTTTACGAGGAGAAATAACGCATAGTACAAAATTAGCTTGTATCTCCAAAACTACACGTTGTATCTCGAAAAGAATTGTTGTGGCGTGTACGTCTTAACATGTAGCATCTAAAGAGAACCAAAAGGAGAATTTTCTTTCCTCAAAATTTTTCAGAAAATCACGTTTTAAGGAAATCCCGCATCGTGCGAAATTATCTTGTTTTTCCTAAACAACACGTTGTAAGTCGAAAAGCTTTCATGTTGCGTGTATGTCTAAGTGTGTAGCCTCAAAAGAGAAGGCACAGGACAGTTTTCTCTCGAAAGGATATGTAAGAATACCACTTCATAAGGAAATACAGTTTTGCAGAGTAAAGACATATACGTACGCATTGGAAACTCTTTACGAGGAGAAATAACGCATAGTACAAAATTAGCTTGTATCTCCAAAACTACACGTTGTATCTCGAAAAGAATTGTTGTGGCGTGTACGTCTTAACATGTAGCATCTAAAGAGAACCAAAAGGAGAATTTTCTTTCGTCAAAATTTTTCAGAAAATCACGTTTTAAGGAAATCCCGCATCGTGCGAAATTATCTTGTTTTTCCTAAACAACACGTTGTAAGTCGAAAAGCTTTCATGTTGCGTGTATGTCTAAGTGTGTAGCCTCAAAAGAGAAGGCACAGGACAGTTTTCTCTCGAAAGGATATGTAAGAATACCACTTCATAAGGAAATACAGTTTTGCAGAGTAAAGACATATACGTACGCATTGGAAACTCTTTACGAGGAGAAATAACGCATAGTACAAAATTAGCTTGTATCTCCAAAACTACACGTTGTATCTCGAAAAGAATTGTTGTGGCGTGTACGTCTTAACATGTAGCATCTAAAGAGAACCAAAAGGAGAATTTTCTTTCGTCAAATTTTTTCAGAAAATCACGTTTTAAGGAAATCCCGCATCGTGCGAAATTATCTTGTTTTTCCTAAACAACACGTTGTAAGTCGAAAAGCTTTCATGTTGCGTGTATGTCTAAGTGTGTAGCCTCAAAAGAGAAGGCACAGGACAGTTTTCTCTCGAAAGGATATGTAAGAATACCACTTCATAAGGAAATACAGTTTTGCAGAGTAAAGACATATACGTACACATTGGAAACTCTTTACGAGAAGAAATAACGCAAAGTACAAAATTAGCTTGTATCTCCAAAACTACACGTTGTATCTCGAAAAGAATTGTTGTGGCGTGTACGTCTTAACATGTAGCATCTAAAGAGACCCAAAAGGAGAATTTTCTTTCGTCAAAATTTTTCAGAAAATCACGTTTTAAGGAAATCCCGCATCGTGCGAAATTATCTTGTTTTTCCTAAACAACACGTTGTAAGTCGAAAAGCTTTCATGTTGCGTGTATGTCTAAGTGTGTAGCCTCAAAAGAGAAGGCACAGGACAGTTTTCTCTCGAAAGGATATGTAAGAATACCACTTCATAAGGAAATACAGTTTTGCAGAGTAAAGACATATACGTACGCATTGGAAACTCTTTACGAGGAGAAATAACGCATAGTACAAAATTAGCTTGTATCTCCAAAACTACACGTTGTATCTCGAAAAGAATTGTTGTGGCGTGTACGTCTTAACATGTAGCATCTAAAGAGAACCAAAAGGAGAATTTTCTTTCGTCAAAATTTTTCAGAAAATCACGTTTTAAGGAAATCCCGCATCGTGCGAAATTATCTTGTTTTTCCTAAACAACACGTTGTAAGTCGAAAAGCTTTCATGTTGCGTGTATGTCTAAGTGTGTAGCCTCAAAAGGGAAGGCACAGGACAGTTTTCTCTCGAAAGGATATGTAAGAATACCACTTCATAAGGAAATACAGTTTTGCAGAGTAAAGACATATATGTACGCATTGGAAACTCTTTACGAGGAGAAATAACGCATAGTACAAAATTAGCTTGTATCTCCAAAACTACACGTTGTATCTCGAAAAGAATTGTTGTGGCGTGTACGTCTTAACATGTAGCATCTAAAGAGAACCAAAAGGAGAATTTTCTTTCGTCAAAATTTTTCAGAAAATCACGTTTTAAGGAAATCCCGCATCGTGCGAAATTATCTTGTTTTTCCTAAACAACACGTTGTAAGTCGAAAAGCTTTCATGTTGCGTGTATGTCTAAGTGTGTAGCCTCAAAAGAGAAGGCACAGGACAGTTTTCTCTCGAAAGGATATGTAAGAATACCACTTCATAAGGAAATACAGTTTTGCAGAGTAAAGACATATACGTACGCATTGGAAACTCTTTACGAGGAGAAATAACGCATAGTACAAAATTAGCTTGTATCTCCATAACTACACGTTGTATCTCGAAAAGAATTGTTGTGGCGTGTACGTCTTAACATGTAGCATCTAAAGAGAACCAAAAGGAGAATTTTCTTTCGTCAAAATTTTTCAGAAAATCACGTTTTAAGGAAATCCCGCATCGTGCGAAATTATCTTGTTTTTCCTAAACAACACGTTGTAAGTCGAAAAGCTTTCATGTTGCGTGTATGTCTAAGTGTGTAGCCTCAAAAGAGAAGGCACAGGACAGTTTTCTCTCGAAAGGATATGTAAGAATACCACTTCATAAGGAAATACAGTTTTGCAGAGTAAAGACATATACGTACGCATTGGAAACTCTTTACGAGGAGAAATAACGCATAGTACAAAATTAGCTTGTATCTCCATAACTACACGTTGTATCTCGAAAAGAATTGTTGTGGCGTGTACGTCTTAACATGTAGCATCTAAAGAGAACCAAAAGGAGAATTTTCTTTCGTCAAAATTTTTCAGAAAATCACGTTTTAAGGAAATCCCGCATCGTGCGAAATTATCTTGTTTTTCCTAAACAACACGTTGTAAGTCGAAAAGCTTTCATGTTGCGTGTATGTCTAAGTGTGTAGCCTCAAAAGAGAAGGCACAGGACAGTTTTCTCTCGAAAGGATATGTAAGAATACCACTTCATAAGGAAATACAGTTTTGCAGAGTAAAGACATATACGTACGCATTGGAAACTCTTTACGAGGAGAAATAACGCATAGTACAAAATTAGCTTGTATCTCCAAAACTACACGTTGTATCTCGAAAAGAATTGTTGTGGCGTGTACGTCTTAACATGTAGCATCTAAAGAGAACCAAAAGGAGAATTTTCTTTCGTCAAAATTTTTCAGAAAATCACGTTTTAAGGAAATCCCGCATCGTGCGAAATTATCTTGTTTTTCCTAAACAACACGTTGTAAGTCGAAAAGCTTTCATGTTGCGTGTATGTCTAAGTGTGTAGCCTCAAAAGAGAAGGCACAGGACAGTTTTCTCTCGAAAGGATATGTAAGAATACCACTTCATAAGGAAATACAGTTTGGCAGAGTAAAGACATATACGTAAGCATTGGAAACTCTTTACGAGGAGAAATAACGCATAGTACAAAATTAGCTTGTATCTCCAAAACTACACGTTGTATCTCGAAAAGAATTGTTGTGGCGTGTACGTCTTAACATGTAGCATCTAAAGAGAACCAAAAGGAGAATTTTCTTTCGTCAAAATTTTTCAGAAAATCACGTTTTAAGGAAATCCCGCATCGTGCGAAATTATCTTGTTTTTCCTAAACAACACGTTGTAAGTCGAAAAGCTTTCATGTTGCGTGTATGTCTAAGTGTGTAGCCTCAAAAGAGAAGGCACAGGACAGTTTTCTCTCGAAAGGATATGTAAGAATACCACTTCATAAGGAAATACAGTTTTGCAGAGTAAAGACATATACGTACGCATTGGAAACTCTTTACGAGGAGAAATAACGCATAGTACAAAATTAGCTTGTATCTCCAAAACTACACGTTGTATCTCGAAAAGAATTGTTGTGGCGTGTACGTCTTAACATGTAGCATCTAAAGAGAACCAAAAGGAGAATTTTCTTTCGTCAAAATTTTTCAGAAAATCACGTTTTAAGGAAATCCCGCATCGTGCGAAATTATCTTGTTTTTCCTAAACAACACGTTGTAAGTCGAAAAGCTTTCATGTTGCGTGTATGTCTAAGTGTGTAGCCTCAAAAGAGAAGGCACAGGACAGTTTTCTCTCGAAAGGATATGTAAGAATACCACTTCATAAGGAAATACAGTTTTGCAGAGTAAAGACATATACGTACGCATTGGAAACTCTATACGAGAAGAAATAACGCATAGTACAAAATTAGCTTGTATCTCCAAAACTACACGTTGTATCTCGAAAAGAATTGTTGTGGCGTGTACGTCTTAACATGTAGCATCTAAAGAGACCCAAAAGGAGAATTTTCTTTCGTCAAAATTTTTCAGAAAATCACGTTTTAAGGAAATCCCGCATCGTGCGAAATTATCTTGTTTTTCCTAAACAACACGTTGTAAGTCGAAAAGCTTTCATGTTGCGTGTATGTCTAAGTGTGTAGCCTCAAAAGAGAAGGCACAGGACAGTTTTCTCTCGAAAGGATATGTAAGAATACCACTTCATAAGGAAATACAGTTTTGCAGAGTAAAGACATATACGTACGCATTGGAAACTCTTTACGAGGAGAAATAACGCATAGTACAAAATTAGCTTGTATCTCCAAAACTACACGTTGTATCTCGAAAAGAATTGTTGTGGCGTGTACGTCTTAACATGTAGCATCTAAAGAGAACCAAAAGGAGAATTTTCTTTCGTCAAAATTTTTCAGAAAATCACGTTTTAAGGAAATCCCGCATCGTGCGAAATTATCTTGTTTTTCCTAAACAACACGTTGTAAGTCGAAAAGCTTTCATGTTGCGTGTATGTCTAAGTGTGTAGCCTCAAAAGAGAAGGCACAGGACAGTTTTCTCTCGAAAGGATATGTAAGAATACCACTTCATAAGGAAATACAGTTTTGCAGAGTAAAGACATATACGTACGCATTGGAAACTCTTTACGAGGAGAAATAACGCATAGTACAAAATTAGCTTGTATCTCCAAAACTACACGTTGTATCTCGAAAAGAATTGTTGTGGCGTGTACGTCTTAACATGTAGCATCTAAAGAGAACCAAAAGGAGAATTTTCTTTCGTCAAAATTTTTCAGAAAATCACGTTTTAAGGAAATCCCGCATCGTGCAAAATTATCTTGTTTTTCCTAAACAACACGTTGTAAGTCGAAAAGCTTTCATGTTGCGTGTATGTCTAAGTGTGTAGCCTCAAAAGAGAAGGCACAGGACAGTTTTCTCTCGAAAGGATATGTAAGAATACCACTTCATAAGGAAATACAGTTTTGCAGAGTAAAGACATATACATACGCATTGGAAACTCTTTACGAGAAGAAATAACGCATAGTACAAAATTAGATTGTATCTCCAAAACTACACGTTGTATCTCGAAAAGAATTGTTGTGGCGTGTACGTCTTAACATGTAGCATCTAAAGAGACCCAAAAGGAGAATTTTCTTTCGTCAAAATTTTTCAGAAAATCACGTTTTAAGGAAATCCCGCATCGTGCGAAATTATCTTGTTTTTCCTAAACAACACGTTGTAAGTCGAAAAGCTTTCATGTTGCGTGTATGTCTAAGTGTGTAGCCTCAAAAGAGAAGGCACAGGACAGTTTTCTCTCGAAAGGATATGTAAGAATACCACTTCATAAGGAAATACAGTTTTGCAGAGTAAAGACATATACGTACGCATTGGAAACTCTTTACGAGAAGAAATAACGCATAGTACAAAATTAGCTTGTATCTCCAAAACTACACGTTGTATCTCGAAAAGAATTGTTGTGGCGTGTACGTCTTAACATGTAGCATCTAAAGAGAACCAAAAGGAGAATTTTCTTTCGTCAAAATTTTTCAGAAAATCACGTTTTAAGGAAATCCCGCATCGTGCGAAATTATCTTGTTTTTCCTAAACAACACGTTGTAAGTCGAAAAGCTTTCATGTTGCGTGTATGTCTAAGTGTGTAGCCTCAAAAGAGAAGGCACAGGACAGTTTTCTCTCGAAAGGATATGTAAGAATACCACTTCATAAGGAAATACAGTTTTGCAGAGTAAAGACATATACGTACGCATTGGAAACTCTTTACGAGAAGAAATAACGCATAGTACAAAATTAGCTTGTATCTCCAAAACTACACGTTGTATCTCGAAAAGAATTGTTGTGGCGTGTACGTCTTAACATGTAGCATCTAAAGAGACCAAAAAGGAGAATTTTCTTTCGTCAAATTTTTCAGAAAATCACGTTTTAAGGAAATCCCGCATCGTGCGAAATTATCTTGTTTTTCCTAAACAACACGTTGTAAGTCGAAAAGCTTTCATGTTGCGTGTATGTCTAAGTGTGTAGCCTCAAAAGAGAAGGCACAGGACAGTTTTCTCTCGAAAGGATATGTAAGAATACCACTTCATAAGGAAATACAGTTTTGCAGAGTAAAGACATATACGTACGCATTGGAAACTCTTTACGAGAAGAAATAACGCATAGTACAAAATTAGCTTGTATCTCCAAAACTACACGTTGTATCTCGAAAAGAATTGTTGTGGCGTGTACGTCTTAACATGTAGCATCTAAAGAGAACCAAAAGGAGAATTTTCTTTCGTCAAAATTTTTCAGAAAATCACGTTTTAAGGAAATCCCGCATCGTGCGAAATTATCTTGTTTTTCCTAAACAACACGTTGTAAGTCGAAAAGCTTTCATGTTGCGTGTATGTCTAAGTGTGTAGCCTCAAAAGAGAAAGCACAGGACAGTTTTCTCTCGAAAGGATATGTAAGAATACCACTTCATAAGGAAATACAGTTTTGCAGAGTAAAGACATATACGTACGCATTGGAAACTCTTTACGAGAAGAAATAACGCATAGTACAAAATTAGCTTGTATCTCCAAAACTACACGTTGTATCTCGAAAAGAATTGTTGTGGCGTGTACGTCTTAACATGTAGCATCTAAAGAGAACCAAAAGGAGAATTTTCTTTCGTCAAAATTTTTCAGAAAATCACGTTTTAAGGAAATCCCGCATCGTGCGAAATTATCTTGTTTTTCCTAAACAACACGTTGTAAGTCGAAAAGCTTTCATGTTGCGTGTATGTCTAAGTGTGTAGCCTCAAAAGAGAAGGCACAGGACAGTTTTCTCTCGAAAGGATATGTAAGAATACCACTTCATAAGGAAATACAGTTTTGCAGAGTAAAGACATATACGTACGCATTGGAAACTCTTTACGAGGAGAAATAACGCATAGTACAAAATTAGCTTGTATCTCCAAAGCTACACGTTGTATCTCGAAAAGAATTGTTGTGGCGTGTACGTCTTAACATGTAGCATCTAAAGAGAACCAAAAGGAGAATTTTCTTTCGTCAAAATTTTTCAGAAAATCACGTTTTAAGGAAATCCCTCATCGTGCGAAATTATCTTGTTTTTCCTAAACAAAACGTTGTAAGTCGAAAAGCTTTCATGTTGCGTGTATGTCTAAGTGTGTAGCCTCAAAAGAGAAGGCACAGGACAGTTTTCTCTCGAAAGGATATGTAAGAATACCACTTCATAAGGAAATACAGTTTTGCAGAGTAAAGACATATACGTACGCATTGGAAACTCTTTACGAGGAGAAATAACGCATAGTACAAAATTAGCTTGTATCTCCAAAACTACACGTTGTATCTCGAAAAGAATTGTTGTGGCGTGTACGTCTTAACATGTAGCATCTAAAGAGAACCAAAAGGAGAATTTTCTTTCGTCAATATTTTTCAGAAAATCACGTTTTAAGGAAATCCCGCATCGTGCGAAATTATCTTGTTTTTCCTAAACAACACGTTGTAAGTCGAAAAGCATTCATGTTGCGTGTATGTCTAAGTGTGTAGCCTCAAAAGAGAAGGCACAGGACAGTTTTCTCTCGAAAGGATATGTAAGAATACCACTTCATAAGGAAATACAGTTTTGCAGAGTAAAGACATATACGTACGCATTGGAAACTCTTTACGAGGAGAAATAACGCATAGTACAAAATTAGCTTGTATCTCCAAAACTACACGTTGTATCTCGAAAAGAATTGTTGTGGCGTGTACGTCTTAACATGTAGCATCTAAAGAGAACCAAAAGGAGAATTTTCTTTCGTCAAAATTTTTCAGAAAATCACGTTTTAAGGAAATCCCGCATCGTGCGAAATTATCTTGTTTTTCCTAAACAACACGTTGTAAGTCGAAAAGCTTTCATGTTGCGTGTATGTCTAAGTGTGTAGCCTCAAAAGAGAAGGCACAGGACAGTTTTCTCTCGAAAGGATATGTAAGAATACCACTTCATAAGGAAATACAGTTTTGCAGAGTAAAGACATATACGTACGCATTGGAAACTCTTTACGAGAAGAAATAACGCATAGTATAAAATTAGCTTGTATCTCCAAAACTACACGTTGTATCTCGAAAAGAATTGTTGTGGCGTGTACGTCTTAACATGTAGCATCTAAAGAGACCCAAAAGGAGAATTTTCTTTCGTCAAAATTTTTCAGAAAATCACGTTTTAAGGAAATCCCGCATCGTGCGAAATTATCTTGTTTTTCCTAAACAACACGTTGTAAGTCGAAAAGCTTTCATGTTGCGTGTATGTCTAAGTGTGTAGCCTCAAAAGAGAAGGCACAGGACAGTTTTCTCTCGAAAGGATATGTAAGAATACCACTTCATAAGGAAATACAGTTTTGCAGAGTAAAGACATATACGTACGCATTGGAAACTCTTTACGAGAAGAAATAACGCATAGTACAAAATTAGCTTGTATCTCCAAAACTACACGTTGTATCTCGAAAAGAATTGTTGTGGCGTGTACGTCTTAACATGTAGCATCTAAAGAGAACCAAAAGGAGAATTTTCTTTCGTCAAAATTTTTCAGAAAATCACGTTTTAAGGAAATCCCGCATCGTGCGAAATTATCTTGTTTTTCCTAAACAACACGTTGTAAGTCGAAAAGCTTTCATGTTGCGTGTATGTCTAAGTGTGTAGCCTCAAAAGAGAAGGCACAGGACAGTTTTCTCTCGAAAGGATATGTAAGAATACCACTTCATAAGGAAATACAGTTTTGCAGAGTAAAGACATATACGTACGCATTGGAAACTCTTTACGAGGAGAAATAACGCATAGTACAAAATTAGCTTGTATCTCCAAAACTACACGTTGTATCTCGAAAAGAATTGTTGTGGCGTGTACGTCTTAACATGTAGCATCTAAAGAGAACCAAAAGGAGAATTTTCTTTCGTCAAAATTTTTCAGAAAATCACGTTTTAAGGAAATCCCGCATCGTGCGAAATTATCTTGTTTTTCCTAAACAACACGTTGTAAGTCGAAAAGCTTTCATGTTGCGTGTATGTCTAAGTGTGTAGCCTCAAAAGAGAAGGCACAGGACAGTTTTCTCTCGAAAGGATATGTAAGAATACCACTTCATAAGGAAATACAGTTTTGCAGAGTAAAGACATATACGTACGCATTGGAAACTCTTTACGAGGAGAAATAACGCATAGTACAAAATTAGCTTGTATCTCCAAAACTACACGTTGTATCTCGAAAAGAATTGTTGTGGCGTGTACGTCTTAACATGTAGCATCTAAAGAGAACCAAAAGGAGAATTTTCTTTCGTCAAATTTTTCAGAAAATCACGTTTTAAGGAAATCCCGCATCGTGCGAAATTATCTTGTTTTTCCTAAACAACACGTTGTAAGTCGAAAAGCTTTCATGTTGCGTGTATGTCTAAGTGTGTAGCCTCAAAAGAGAAGGCACAGGACAGTTTTCTCTCGAAAGGATATGTAAGAATACCACTTCATAAGGAAATACAGTTTTGCAGAGTAAAGACATATACGTACGCATTGGAAACTCTTTACGAGAAGAAATAACGCATAGTACAAAATTAGCTTGTATCTCCAAAACTACACGTTGTATCTCGAAAAGAATTGTTGTGGCGTGTACGTCTTAACATGTAGCATCTAAAGAGAACCAAAAGGAGAATTTTCTTTCGTCAAAATTTTTCAGAAAATCACGTTTTAAGGAAATCCCGCATCGTGCGAAATTATCTTGTTTTTCCTAAACAACACGTTGTAAGTCGAAAAGCTTTCATGTTGCGTGTATGTCTAAGTGTGTAGCCTCAAAAGAGAAGGCACAGGACAGTTTTCTCTCGAAAGGATATGTAAGAATACCACTTCATAAGGAAATACAGTTTTGCAGAGTAAAGACATATACGTACGCATTGGAAACTCTTTACGAGAAGAAATAACGCATAGTACAAAATTAGCTTGTATCTCCAAAACTACACGTTGTATCTCGAAAAGAATTGTTGTGGCGTGTACGTCTTAACATGTAGCATCTAAAGAGAACCAAAAGGAGA
Source organism: Apodemus sylvaticus (assembly GCF_947179515.1). NCBI lineage: Eukaryota > Metazoa > Chordata > Mammalia > Rodentia > Muridae > Apodemus > Apodemus sylvaticus. The sequence continues at coordinate 43,339 of NW_026263315.1, forward strand.
ATTTTCTTTCGTCAAAATTTTTCAGAAAATCACGTTTTAAGGAAATCCCGCATCGTGCGAAATTATCTTGTTTTTCCTAAACAACACGTTGTAAGTCGAAAAGCTTTCATGTTGCGTGTATGTCTAAGTGTGTAGCCTCAAAAGAGAAGGCACAGGACAGTTTTCTCTCGAAAGGATATGTAAGAATACCACTTCATAAGGAAATACAGTTTTGCAGAGTAAAGACATATACGTACGCATTGGAAACTCTTTACGAGAAGAAATAACGCATAGTACAAAATTAGCTTGTATCTCCAAAACTACACGTTGTATCTCGAAAAGAATTGTTGTGGCGTGTACGTCTTAACATGTAGCATCTAAAGAGAACCAAAAGGAGAATTTTCTTTCGTCAAAATTTTTCAGAAAATCACGTTTTAAGGAAATCCCGCATCGTGCGAAATTATCTTGTTTTTCCTAAACAACACGTTGTAAGTCGAAAAGCTTTCATGTTGCGTGTATGTCTAAGTGTGTAGCCTCAAAAGAGAAGGCACAGGACAGTTTTCTCTCGAAAGGATATGTAAGAATACCACTTCATAAGGAAATACAGTTTTGCAGAGTAAAGACATATACGTACGCATTGGAAACTCTTTACGAGAAGAAATAACGCATAGTACAAAATTAGCTTGTATCTCCAAAACTACACGTTGTATCTCGAAAAGAATTGTTGTGGCGTGTACGTCTTAACATGTAGCATCTAAAGAGAACCAAAAGGAGAATTTTCTTTCGTCAAAATTTTTCAGAAAATCACGTTTTAAGGAAATCCCGCATCGTGCGAAATTATCTTGTTTTTCCTAAACAACACGTTGTAAGTCGAAAAGCTTTCATGTTGCGTGTATGTCTAAGTGTGTAGCCTCAAAAGAGAAGGCACAGGACAGTTTTCTCTCGAAAGGATATGTAAGAATACCACTTCATAAGGAAATACAGTTTTGCAGAGTAAAGACATATACGTACGCATTGGAAACTCTTTACGAGGAGAAATAACGCATAGTACAAAATTAGCTTGTATCTCCAAAACTACACGTTGTATCTCGAAAAGAATTGTTGTGGCGTGTACGTCTTAACATGTAGCATCTAAAGAGAACCAAAAGGAGAATTTTCTTTCGTCAAAATTTTTCAGAAAATCACGTTTTAAGGAAATCCCGCATCGTGCGAAATTATCTTGTTTTTCCTAAACAACACGTTGTAAGTCGAAAAGCTTTCATGTTGCGTGTATGTCTAAGTGTGTAGCCTCAAAAGAGAAGGCACAGGACAGTTTTCTCTCGAAAGGATATGTAAGAATACCACTTCATAAGGAAATACAGTTTTGCAGAGTAAAGACATATACGTACGCATTGGAAACTCTTTACGAGAAGAAATAACGCATAGTACAAAATTATCTTGTATCTCCAAAACTACACGTTGTATCTCGAAAAGAATTGTTGTGGCGTGTACGTCTTAACATGTAGCATCTAAAGAGAACCAAAAGGAGAATTTTCTTTCGTCAAAATTTTTCAGAAAATCACGTTTTAAGGAAATCCCGCATCGTGCGAAATTATCTTGTTTTTCCTAAACAACACGTTGTAAGTCGAAAAGCTTTCATGTTGCGTGTATGTCTAAGTGTGTAGCCTCAAAAGAGAAGGCACAGGACAGTTTTCTCTCGAAAGGATATGTAAGAATACCACTTCATAAGGAAATACAGTTTTGCAGAGTAAAGACATATACGTACGCATTGGAAACTCTTTACGAGGAGAAATAACGCATAGTACAAAATTAGCTTGTATCTCCAAAACTACACGTTGTATCTCGAAAAGAATTGTTGTGGCGTGTACGTCTTAACATGTAGCATCTAAAGAGAACCAAAAGGAGAATTTTCTTTCGTCAAAATTTTTCAGAAAATCACGTTTTAAGGAAATCCCGCATCGTGCGAAATTATCTTGCTTTTCCTAAACAACACGTTGTAAGTCGAAAAGCTTTCATGTTGCGTGTATGTCTAAGTGTGTAGCCTCAAAAGAGAAGGCACAGGACAGTTTTCTCTCGAAAGGATATGTAAGAATACCACTTCATAAGGAAATACAGTTTTGCAGAGTAAAGACATATACGTACGCATTGGAAACTCTTTACGAGAAGAAATAACGCATAGTACAAAATTAGCTTGTATCTCCAAAACTACACGTTGTATCTCGAAAAGAATTGTTGTGGCGTGTACGTCTTAACATGTAGCATCTAAAGAGAACCAAAAGGAGAATTTTCTTTCGTCAAAATTTTTCAGAAAATCACGTTTTAAGGAAATCCCGCATCGTGCGAAATTATCTTGTTTTTCCTAAACAACACGTTGTAAGTCGAAAAGCTTTCATGTTGCGTGTATGTCTAAGTGTGTAGCCTCAAAAGAGAAGGCACAGGACAGTTTTCTCTCGAAAGGATATGTAAGAATACCACTTCATAAGGAAATACAGTTTTGCAGAGTAAAGACATATACGTACGCATTGGAAACTCTTTACGAGAAGAAATAACGCATAGTACAAAATTAGCTTGTATCTCCAAAACTACACGTTGTATCTCAAAAAGAATTGTTGTGGCGTGTACGTCTTAACATGTAGCATCTAAAGAGAACCAAAAGGAGAATTTTCTTTCGTCAAAATTTTTCAGAAAATCACGTTTTAAGGAAATCCCGCATCGTGCGAAATTATCTTGTTTTTCCTAAACAACACGTTGTAAGTCGAAAAGCTTTCATGTTGCGTGTATGTCTAAGTGTGTAGCCTCAAAAGAGAAGGCACAGGACAGTTTTCTCTCGAAAGGATATGTAAGAATACCACTTCATAAGGAAATACAGTTTTGCAGAGTAAAGACATATACGTACGCATTGGAAACTCTTTACGAGAAGAAATAACGCATAGTACAAAATTAGCTTGTATCTCCAAAACTACACGTTGTATCTCGAAAAGAATTGTTGTGGCGTGTACGTCTTAACATGTAGCATCTAAAGAGAACCAAAAGGAGAATTTTCTTTCGTCAAAATTTTTCAGAAAATCACGTTTTAAGGAAATCCCGCATCGTGCGAAATTATCTTGCTTTTCCTAAACAACACGTTGTAAGTCGAAAAGCTTTCATGTTGCGTGTATGTCTAAGTGTGTAGCCTCAAAAGAGAAGGCACAGGACAGTTTTCTCTCGAAAGGATATGTAAGAATACCACTTCATAAGGAAATACAGTTTTGCAGAGTAAAGACATATACGTACGCATTGGAAACTCTTTACGAGAAGAAATAACGCATAGTACAAAATTAGCTTGTATCTCCAAAACTACACGTTGTATCTCGAAAAGAATTGTTGTGGCGTGTACGTCTTAACATGTAGCATCTAAAGAGAACCAAAAGGAGAATTTTCTTTCGTCAAAATTTTTCAGAAAATCACGTTTTAAGGAAATCCCGCATCGTGCGAAATTATCTTGTTTTTCCTAAACAACACGTTGTAAGTCGAAAAGCTTTCATGTTGCGTGTATGTCTAAGTGTGTAGCCTCAAAAGAGAAGGCACAGGACAGTTTTCTCTCGAAAGGATATGTAAGAATACCACTTCATAAGGAAATACAGTTTTGCAGAGTAAAGACATATACGTACGCATTGGAAACTCTTTACGAGAAGAAATAACGCATAGTACAAAATTAGCTTGTATCTCCAAAACTACACGTTGTATCTCAAAAAGAATTGTTGTGGCGTGTACGTCTTAACATGTAGCATCTAAAGAGAACCAAAAGGAGAATTTTCTTTCGTCAAAATTTTTCAGAAAATCACGTTTTAAGGAAATCCCGCATCGTGCGAAATTATCTTGTTTTTCCTAAACAACACGTTGTAAGTCGAAAAGCTTTCATGTTGCGTGTATGTCTAAGTGTGTAGCCTCAAAAGAGAAGGCACAGGACAGTTTTCTCTCGAAAGGATATGTAAGAATACCACTTCATAAGGAAATACAGTTTTGCAGAGTAAAGACATATACGTACGCATTGGAAACTCTTTACGAGAAGAAATAACGCATAGTACAAAATTAGCTTGTATCTCCAAAACTACACGTTGTATCTCGAAAAGAATTGTTGTGGCGTGTACGTCTTAACATGTAGCATCTAAAGAGAACCAAAAGGAGAATTTTCTTTCGTCAAAATTTTTCAGAAAATCACGTTTTAAGGAAATCCCGCATCGTGCGAAATTATCTTGCTTTTCCTAAACAACACGTTGTAAGTCGAAAAGCTTTCATGTTGCGTGTATGTCTAAGTGTGTAGCCTCAAAAGAGAAGGCACAGGACAGTTTTCTCTCGAAAGGATATGTAAGAATACCACTTCATAAGGAAATACAGTTTTGCAGAGTAAAGACATATACGTACGCATTGGAAACTCTTTACGAGAAGAAATAACGCATAGTACAAAATTAGCTTGTATCTCCAAAACTACACGTTGTATCTCGAAAAGAATTGTTGTGGCGTGTACGTCTTAACATGTAGCATCTAAAGAGAACCAAAAGGAGAATTTTCTTTCGTCAAAATTTTTCAGAAAATCACGTTTTAAGGAAATCCCGCATCGTGCGAAATTATCTTGTTTTTCCTAAACAACACGTTGTAAGTCGAAAAGCTTTCATGTTGCGTGTATGTCTAAGTGTGTAGCCTCAAAAGAGAAGGCACAGGACAGTTTTCTCTCGAAAGGATATGTAAGAATACCACTTCATAAGGAAATACAGTTTTGCAGAGTAAAGACATATACGTACGCATTGGAAACTCTTTACGAGAAGAAATAACGCATAGTACAAAATTAGCTTGTATCTCCAAAACTACACGCTGTATCTCGAAAAGAATTGTTGTGGCGTGTACGTCTTAACATGTAGCATCTAAAGAGAACCAAAAGGAGAATTTTCTTTCGTCAAAATTTTTCAGAAAATCACGTTTTAAGGAAATCCCGCATCGTGCGAAATTATCTTGTTTTTCCTAAACAACACGTTGTAAGTCGAAAAGCTTTCATGTTGCGTGTATGTCTAAGTGTGTAGCCTCAAAAGAGAAGGCACAGGACAGTTTTCTCTCGAAAGGATATGTAAGAATACCACTTCATAAGGAAATACAGTTTTGCAGAGTAAAGACATATACGTACGCATTGGAAACTCTTTACGAGGAGAAATAACGCATAGTACAAAATTAGCTTGTATCTCCAAAACTACACGTTGTATCTCGAAAAGAATTGTTGTGGCGTGTACGTCTTAACATGTAGCATCTAAAGAGAACCAAAAGGAGAATTTTCTTTAGTCAAAATTTTTCAGAAAAGCACGTTTTAAGGAAATCCCGCATCGTGCGAAATTATCTTGTTTTTCCTAAACAACACGTTGTAAGTCGAAAAGCTTTCATGTTGCGTGTATGTCTAAGTGTGTAGCCTCAAAAGAGAAGGCACAGGACAGTTTTCTCTCGAAAGGACATGTAAGAATACCACTTCATAAGGAAATACAGTTTTGCAGAGTAAAGACATATACGTACGCATTGGAAACTCTTTACGAGGAGAAATAACGCATAGTACAAAATTAGCTTGTATCTCCAAAACTACACGTTGTATCTCGAAAAGAATTGTTGTGGCGTGTACGTCTTAACATGTAGCATCTAAAGAGAACCAAAAGGAGAATTTTCTTTCGTCAAAATTTTTCAGAAAATCACGTTTTAAGGAAATCCCGCATCGTGCGAAATTATCTTGTTTTTCCTAAACAACACGTTGTAAGTCGAAAAGCTTTCATGTTGCGTGTATGTCTAAGTGTGTAGCCTCAAAAGAGAAGGCACAGGACAGTTTTCTCTCGAAAGGATATGTAAGAATACCACTTCATAAGGAAATACAGTTTTGCAGAGTAAAGACATATACGTACGCATTGGAAACTCTTTACGAGAAGAAATAACGCATAGTACAAAATTAGCTTGTATCTCCAAAACTACACGTTGTATCTCGAAAAGAATTGTTGTGGCGTGTACGTCTTAACATGTAGCATCTAAAGAGAACGAAAAGGAGAATTTTCTTTCGTCAAAATTTTTCAGAAAATCACGTTTTAAGGAAATCCCGCATCGTGCGAAATTATCTTGTTTTTCCTAAACAACACGTTGTAAGTCGAAAAGCTTTCATGTTGCGTGTATGTCTAAGTGTGTAGCCTCAAAAGAGAAGGCACAGGACAGTTTTCTCTCGAAAGGATATGTAAGAATACCACTTCATAAGGAAATACAGTTTTGCAGAGTAAAGACATATACGTACGCATTGGAAACTCTTTACGAGAAGAAATAACGCATAGTACAAAATTAGCTTGAATCTCCAAAACTACACGTTGTATCTCGAAAAGAATTGTTGTGGCGTGTACGTCTTAACATGTAGCATCTAAAGAGAACCAAAAGGAGAATTTTCTTTCGTCAAAATTTTTCAGAAAATCACGTTTTAAGGAAATCCCGCATCGTGCGAAATTATCTTGTTTTTCCTAAACAACACGTTGTAAGTCGAAAAGCTTTCATGTTGCGTGTATGTCTAAGTGTGTAGCCTCAAAAGAGAAGGCACAGGACAGTTTTCTCTCGAAAGGATATGTAAGAATACCACTTCATAAGGAAATACAGTTTTGCAGAGTAAAGACATATACGTACGCATTGGAAACTCTTTACGAGGAGAAATAACGCATAGTACAAAATTAGCTTGTATCTCCAAAACTACACGTTGTATCTCGAAAAGAATTGTTGTGGCGTGTACGTCTTAACATGTAGCATCTAAAGAGAACCAAAAGGAGAATTTTCTTTCGTCAAAATTTTTCAGAAAATCACGTTTTAAGGAAATCCCGCATCGTGCGAAATTATCTTGTTTTTCCTAAACAACACGTTGTAAGTCGAAAAGCTTTCATGTTGCGTGTATGTCTAAGTGTGTAGCCTCAAAAGAGAAGGCACAGGACAGTTTTCTCTCGAAAGGATATGTAAGAATACCACTTCATAAGGAAATACAGTTTTGCAGAGTAAAGACATATACGTACGCATTGGAAACTCTTTACGAGAAGAAATAACGCATAGTACAAAATTAGCTTGTATCTCCAAAACTACACGTTGTATCTCGAAAAGAATTGTTGTGGCGTGTACGTCTTAACATGTAGCATCTAAAGAGAACCAAAAGGAGAATTTTCTTTCGTCAAAATTTTTCAGAAAATCACGTTTTAAGGAAATCCCGCATCGTGCGAAATTATCTTGTTTTTCCTAAACAACACGTTGTAAGTCGAAAAGCTTTCATGTTGCGTGTATGTCTAAGTGTGTAGCCTCAAAAGAGAAGGCACAGGACAGTTTTCTCTCGAAAGGATATGTAAGAATACCACTTCATAAGGAAATACAGTTTTGCAGAGTAAAGACATATACGTACGCATTGGAAACTCTTTACGAGGAGAAATAACGCATAGTACAAAATTAGCTTGTATCTCCAAAACTACACGTTGTATCTCGAAAAGAATTGTTTGTGGCGTGTACGTCTTAACATGTAGCATCTAAAGAGAACCAAAAGGAGAATTTTCTTTCGTCAAAATTTTTCAGAAAAATCACGTTTTAAGGAAATCCCGCATCGTGCGAAATTATCTTGCTTTTCCTAAACAACACGTTGTAAGTCGAAAAGCTTTCATGTTGCGTGTATGTCTAAGTGTGTAGCCTCAAAAGAGAAGGCACAGGACAGTTTTCTCTCGAAAGGATATGTAAGAATACCACTTCATAAGGAAATACAGTTTTGCAGAGTAAAGACATATACGTACGCATTGGAAACTCTTTACGAGAAGAAATAATGCATAGTACAAAATTAGCTTGTATCTCCAAAACTACACGTTGTATCTCGAAAAGAATTGTTGTGGCGTGTACGTCTTAACATGTAGCATCTAAAGAGAACCAAAAGGAGAATTTTCTTTAGTCAAAATTTTTCAGAAAATCACGTTTTAAGGAAATCCCGCATCGTGCGAAATTATCTTGTTTTTCCTAAACAACACGTTGTAAGTCGAAAAGCTTTCATGTTGCGTGTATGTCTAAGTGTGTAGCCTCAAAAGAGAAGGCACAGGACAGTTTTCTCTCGAAAGGATATGTAAGAATACCACTTCATAAGGAAATACAGTTTTGCAGAGTAAAGACATATACGTACGCATTGGAAACTCTTTACGAGAAGAAATAACGCATAGTACAAAATTAGCTTGTATCTCCAAAACTACACGCTGTATCTCGAAAAGAATTGTTGTGGCGTGTACGTCTTAACATGTAGCATCTAAAGAGAACCAAAAGGAGAATTTTCTTTCGTCAAAATTTTTCAGAAAATCACGTTTTAAGGAAATCCCGCATCGTGCGAAATTATCTTGTTTTTCCTAAACAACACGTTGTAAGTCGAAAAGCTTTCATGTTGCGTGTATGTCTAAGTGTGTAGCCTCAAAAGAGAAGGCACAGGACAGTTTTCTCTCGAAAGGATATGTAAGAATACCACTTCATAAGGAAATACAGTTTTGCAGAGTAAAGACATATACGTACGCATTGGAAACTCTTTACGAGAAGAAATAACGCATAGTACAAAATTAGCTTGTATCTCCAAAACTACACGTTGTATCTCGAAAAGAATTGTTGTGGCTTGTACGTCTTAACATGTAGCATCTAAAGAGAACCAAAAGGAGAATTTTCTTTCGTCAAAATTTTTCAGAAAATCACGTTTTAAGGAAATCCCGCATCGTGCGAAATTATCTTGTTTTTCCTAAACAACACGTTGTAAGTCGAAAAGCTTTCATGTTGCGTGTATGTCTAAGTGTGTAGCCTCAAAAGAGAAGGCACAGGACAGTTTTCTCTCGAAAGGATATGTAAGAATACCACTTCATAAGGAAATACAGTTTTGCAGAGTAAAGACATATACGTACGCATTGGAAACTCTTTACGAGGAGAAATAACGCATAGTACAAAATTAGCTTGTATCTCCAAAACTACACGTTGTATCTCGAAAAGAATTGTTGTGGCGTGTACGTCTTAACATGTAGCATCTAAAGAGAACCAAAAGGAGAATTTTCTTTCGTCAAAATTTTTCAGAAAATCACGTTTTAAGGAAATCCCGCATCGTGCGAAATTATCTTGTTTTTCCTAAACAACACGTTGTAAGTCGAAAAGCTTTCATGTTGCGTGTATGTCTAAGTGTGTAGCCTCAAAAGAGAAGGCACAGGACAGTTTTCTCTCGAAAGGATATGTAAGAATACCACTTCATAAGGAAATACAGTTTTGCAGAGTAAAGACATATACGTACGCATTGGAAACTCTTTACGAGGAGAAATATCGCATAGTACAAAATTAGCTTGTATCTCCAAAACTACACGTTGTATCTCGAAAAGAATTGTTGTGGCGTGTACGTCTTAACATGTAGCATCTAAAGAGAACCAAAAGGAGAATTTTCTTTCGTCAAAATTTTTCAGAAAATCACGTTTTAAGGAAATCCCGCATCGTGCGAAATTATCTTGTTTTTCCTAAACAACACGTTGTAAGTCGAAAAGCTTTCATGTTGCGTGTATGTCTAAGTGTGTAGCCTCAAAAGAGAAGGCACAGGACAGTTTTCTCTCGAAAGGATATGTAAGAATACCACTTCATAAGGAAATACAGTTTTGCAGAGTAAAGACATATACGTACGCATTGGAAACTCTTTACGAGGAGAAATAACGCATAGTACAAAATTAGCTTGTATCTCCAAAACTACACGTTGTATCTCGAAAAGAATTGTTGTGGCGTGTACGTCTTAACATGTAGCATCTAAAGAGAACCAAAAGGAGAATTTTCTTTCGTCAAAATTTTTCAGAAAATCACGTTTTAAGGAAATCCCGCATCGTGCGAAATTATCTTGTTTTTCCTAAACAACACGTTGTAAGTCGAAAAGCTTTCATGTTGCGTGTATGTCTAAGTGTGTAGCCTCAAAAGAGAATGCACAGGACAGTTTTCTCTCGAAAGGATATGTAAGAATACCACTTCATAAGGAAATACAGTTTTGCAGAGTAAAGACATATACGTACGCATTGGAAACTCTTTACGAGAAGAAATAACGCATAGTACAAAATTAGCTTGTATCTCCAAAACTACACGTTGTATCTCGAAAAGAATTGTTGTGGCGTGTACGTCTTAACATGTAGCATCTAAAGAGAACCAAAAGGAGAATTTTCTTTCGTCAAAATTTTTCAGAAAATCACGTTTTAAGGAAATCCCGCATCGTGCGAAATTATCTTGCTTTTCCTAAACAACACGTTGTAAGTCGAAAAGCTTTCATGTTGCGTGTATGTCTAAGTGTGTAGCCTCAAAGGAGAAGGCACAGGACAGTTTTCTCTCGAATGGATATGTAAGAATACCACTTCATAAGGAAATACAGTTTTGCAGAGTAAAGACATATACGTACGCATTGGAAACTCTTTACGAGAAGAAATAACGCATAGTACAAAATTAGCTTGTATCTCCAAAACTACACGTTGTATCTCGAAAAGAATTGTTGTGGCGTGTACGTCTTAACATGTAGCATCTAAAGAGAACCAAAAGGAGAATTTTCTTTCGTCAAAATTTTTCAGAAAATCACGTTTTAAGGAAATCCCGCATCGTGCGAAATTATCTTGTTTTTCCTAAACAACACGTTGTAAGTCGAAAAGCTTTCATGTTGCGTGTATGTCTAAGTGTGTAGCCTCAAAAGAGAAGGCACAGGACAGTTTTCTCTCGAAAGGATATGTAAGAATACCACTTCATAAGGAAATACAGTTTTGCAGAGTAAAGACATATACGTACGCATTGGAAACTCTTTACGAGAAGAAATAAAGCATAGTACAAAATTAGCTTGTATCTCCAAAACTACACGTTGTATCTCGAAAAGAATTGTTGTGGCGTGTACGTCTTAACATGTAGCATCTAAAGAGAACCAAAAGGAGAATTTTCTTTCGTCAAAATTTTTCAGAAAATCACGTTTTAAGGAAATCCCGCATCGTGCGAAATTATCTTGTTTTTCCTAAACAACACGTTGTAAGTCGAAAAGCTTTAATGTTGCATGTATGTCTAAGTGTGTAGCCTCAAAAGAGAAGGCACAGGACAGTTTTCTCTCGAAAGGATATGTAAGAATACCACTTCATAAGGAAATACAGTTTTGCAGAGTAAAGACAAATACGTACGCATTGGAAACTTTACGAGAAGAAATAACGCATAGTACAAAATTAGCTTGTATCTCCAAAACTACACGTTGTATCTCGAAAAGAATTGTTGTGGCGTGTACGTCTTAACATGTAGCATCTAAAGGGAACCAAAAGGAGAATTTTCTTTCGTCAAAATTTTTCAGAAAATCACGTTTTAAGGAAATCCCGCATCGTGCGAAATTATCTTGTTTTTCCTAAACAACACGTTGTAAGTCGAAAAGCTTTCATGTTGCGTGTATGTCTAAGTGTGTAGCCTCAAAAGAGAAGGCACAGGACAGTTTTCTCTCGAAAGGATATGTAAGAATACCACTTCATAAGGAAATACAGTTTTGCAGAGTAAAGACATATACGTACGCATTGGAAACTCTTTACGAGAAGAAATAACGCATAGTACAAAATTAGCTTGTATCTCCAAAACTACACGTTGTATCTCGAAAAGAATTGTTGTGGCGTGTACGTCTTAACATGTAGCATCTAAAGAGAACCAAAAGGAGAATTTTCTTGCGTCAAACTTTTTCAGAAAATCACGTTTTAAGGAAATCCCGCATCGTGCGAAATTATCTTGTTTTTCCTAAACAACACGTTGTAAGTCGAAAAGCTTTCATGTTGCGTGTATGTCTAAGTGTGTAGCCTCAAAAGAGAAGGCACAGGACAGTTTTCTCTCGAAAGGATATGTAAGAATACCACTTCATAAGGAAATACAGTTTTGCAGAGTAAAGACATATACGTTCGCATTGGAAACTCTTTACGAGGAGAAATAACGCATAGTACAAAATTAGCTTGTATCTCCAAAACTACACGTTGTATCTCGAAAAGAATTGTTGTGGCGTGTACGTCTTAACATGTAGCATCTAAAGAGAACCAAAAGGAGAATTTTCTTTCGTCAAATTTTTTCATAAAATCACGTTTTAAGGAAATCCCGCATCGTGCGAAATTATCTTGTTTTTCCTAAACAACACGTTGTAAGTCGAAAAGCTTTCATGTTGCGTGTATGTCTAAGTGTGTAGCCTCAAAAGAGAAGGCACAGGACAGTTTTCTCTCGAAAGGATATGTAAGAATACCACTTCATAAGGAAATACAGTTTTTCAGAGTAAAGACATATACGTATGCATTGGAAACTCTTTACGAGAAGAAATAACGCATAGTACAAAATTAGCTTGTATCTCCAAAACTACACGTTGTATCTCGAAAAGAATTGTTGTGGCGTGTACGTCTTAACATGTAGCATCTAAAGAGAACCAAAAGGAGAATTTTCTTTCGTCAAAATTTTTCAGAAAATCACGTTTTAAGGAAATCCCGCATCATGCGAAATTATCTTGTTTTTCCTAAACAACACGTTGTAAGTCGAAAAGCTTTCATGTTGCGTGTATGTCTAAGTGTGTAGCCTCAAAAGAGAAGGCACAGGACAGTTTTCTCTCGAAAGGATATGTAAGAATACCACTTCATAAGGAAATACAGTTTTGCAGAGTAAAGACATATACGTACGCATTGGAAACTCTTTACGAGGAGAAATAACGCATAGTACAAAATTAGCTTGTATCTCCAAAACTACACGTTGTATCTCGAAAAGAATTGTTGTGGCGTGTACGTCTTAACATGTAGCATCTAAAGAGAACCAAAAGGAGAATTTTCTTTCGTCAAAATTTTTCAGAAAATCACGTTTTAAGGAAATCCCGCATCGTGCGAAATTATCTTGTTTTTCCTAAACAACACGTTGTAAGTCGAAAAGCTTTCATGTTGCGTGTATGTCTAAGTGTGTAGCCTCAAAAGAGAAGGCACAGGACAGTTTTCTCTCGAAAGGATATGTAAGAATACCACTTCATAAGGAAATACAGTTTTGCAGAGTAAAGACATATACGTACGCATTGGAAACTCTTTACGAGAAGAAATAACGCATAGTACAAAATTAGCTTGTATCTCCAAAACTACACGTTGTATCTCGAAAAGAATTGTTGTGGCGTGTACGTCTTAACATGTAGCATCTAAAGAGAACCAAAAGGAGAATTTTCTTTCATCAAAATTTTTCAGAAAATCACGTTTTAAGGAAATCCCGCATCGTGCGAAATTATCTTGTTTTTCCTAAACAACACGTTGTAAGTCGAAAAGCTTTCATGTTGCGTGTATGTCTAAGTGTGTAGCCTCAAAAGAGAAGGCACAGGACAGTTTTCTCTCAAAAGGATATGTAAGAATACCACTTCATAAGGAAATACAGTTTTGCAGAGTAAAGACATATACGTACGCATTGTAAACTCTTTACGAGAAGAAATAACGCATAGTAAAAATTTAGCTTGTATCTCCAAAACTACACGTTGTATCTCGAAAAGAATTGTTGTGGCGTGTACGTCTTAACATGTAGCATCTAAAGAGAACCAAATGGAGAATTTTCTTTCGTCAAAATTTTTCAGAAAATCACGTTTTAAGGAAATCCCGCATCGTGCGAAATTATCTTGTTTTTCCTAAACAACACGTTGTAAGTCGAAAAGCTTTCATGTTGCGTGTATGTCTAAGTGTGTAGCCTCAAAAGAGAAGGCACAGGACAGTTTTCTCTCGAAAGGATATGTAAGAATACCACTTCATAAGGAAATACAGTTTTGCAGAGTAAAGACATATACGTACGCATTGGAAACTCTTTATGAGAAGAAATAACGCATAGTACAAAATTAGCTTGTATCTCCAAAACTACACGTTGTATCTCGAAAAGAATTGTTGTGGCGTGTACGTCTTAACATGTAGCATCTAAAGAGAACCAAAAGGAGAATTTTCTTTCGTCAAAATTTTTCAGAAAATCACGTTTTAAGGAAATCCCGCATCGTGCGAAATTATCTTGTTTTTCCTAAACAACACGTTGTAAGTCGAAAAGCTTTCATGTTGCGTGTATGTCTAAGTGTGTAGCCTCAAAAGAGAAGGCACAGGACAGTTTTCTCTCGAAAGGATATGTAAGAATACCACTTCATAAGGAAATACAGTTTTGCAGAGTAAAGACATATACGTACGCATTGGAAACTCTTTACGAGGAGAAATAACGCATAGTACAAAATTAGCTTGTATCTCCAAAACTACACGTTGTATCTCGAAAAGAATTGTTGTGGCGTGTACGTCTTAACATGTAGCATCTAAAGAGAACCAAAAGGAGAATTTTCTTTCGTCAAAATTTTTCAGAAAATCACGTTTTAAGGAAATCCCGCATCGTGCGAAATTATCTTGTTTTTCCTAAACAACACGTTGTAAGTCGAAAAGCTTTCATGTTGCGTGTATGTCTAAGTGTGTAGCCTCAAAAGAGAAGGCACAGGACAGTTTTCTCTCGAAAGGATATGTAAGAATACCACTTCATAAGGAAATACAGTTTTGCAGAGTAAAGACATATACGTACGCATTGGAAACTCTTTACGAGAAGAAATAACGCATAGTACAAAATTAGCTTGTATCTCCAAAACTACACGTTGTATCTCGAAAAGAATTGTTGTGGCGTGTACGACTTAACATGTAGCATCTAAAGAGAACCAAAAGGAGAATTTTCTTTCATCAAAATTTTTCAGAAAATCACGTTTTAAGGACATCCCGCATCGTGCGAAATTATCTTGTTTTTCCTAAACAACACGTTGTAAGTCGAAAAGCTTTCATGTTGCGTGTATGTCTAAGTGTGTAGCCTCAAAAGAGAAGGTACAGGACAGTTTTCTCTCGAAAGGATATGTAAGAATACCACTTCATAAGGAAATACAGTTTTGCAGAGTAAAGACATATACGTACGCATTGGAAACTCTTTACGAGAAGAAATAACGCATAGTACAAAATTAGCTTGTATCTCCAAAACTACACGTTGTATCTCGAAAAGAATTGCTGTGGCGTGTACGTCTTAACATGTAGCATCTAAAGAGAACCAACAGGAGAATTTTCTTTCGTCAAAATTTTTCAGAAAATCACGTTTTAAGGAAATCCCGCATCGTGCGAAATTATCTTGTTTTTCCTAAACAACACGTTGTAAGTCGAAAAGCTTTCATGTTGCGTGTATGTCTAAGTGTGTAGCCTCAAAAGAGAAGGCACAGGACAGTTTTCTCTCGAAAGGATATGTAAGAATACCACTTCATAAGGAAATACAGTTTTGCCGAGTAAAGACCTATACGTACGCTTTGGAAACTCTTTACCAGAAGAAATAACGCATAGTACAAAATTAGCTTGTATCTCCAAAACTACACGTTGTATCTCAAAAAGAATTGTTGTGGCGTGTACGTCTTAACATGTAGCATCTAAAGAGAACCAAAAGGAGAATTTTCTTTCGTCAAAATTTTTCAGAAAATCACGTTTTAAGGAAATCCCGCATCGTGCGAAATTATCTTGTTTTTCCTAAACAACACGTTGTAAGTCGAAAAGCTTTCATGTTGCGTGTATGTCTAAGTGTGTAGCCTCAAAAGAGAAGGCACAGGACAGTTTTCTCTCGAAAGGATATGTAAGAATACCACTTCATAAGGAAATACTGTTTTGCAGAGTAAAGACATATACATACGCATTGGAAACTCTTTACGAGGAGAAATAACGCATAGTAAAAAATTAGCTTGTATCTCCAAAACTACACGTTGTATCTCGAAAAGAATTGTTGTGGCGTGTACGTCTTAACATGTAGCATCTAAAGAGAACCAAAAGGAGAATTTTCTTTCGTCAAAATTTTTCAGAAAATCACGTTTTAAGGAAATCCCGCATCGTGCGAAATTATCTTGTTTTTCCTAAACAACACGTTGTAAGTCGAAAAGCTTTCATGTTGCGTGTATGTCTAAGTGTGTAGCCTCAAAAGAGAAGGTACAGGACAGTTTTCTCTCGAAAGGATATGTAAGAATACCACTTCATAAGGAAATACAGTTTTGCAGAGTAAAGACATATACGTACGCATTGGAAACTCTTTACGAGAAGAAATAACGCATAGTACAAAATTAGCTTGTATCTCCAAAACTACACGTTGTATCTCGAAAAGAATTGCTGTGGCGTGTACGTCTTAACATGTAGCATCTAAAGAGAACCAAAAGGAGAATTTTCTTTCGTCAAAATTTTTCAGAAAATCACGTTTTAAGGAAATCCCGCATCGTGCGAAATTATCTTGTTTTTCCTAAACAACACGTTGTAAGTCGAAAAGCTTTCATGTTGCGTGTATGTCTAAGTGTGTAGCCTCAAAAGAGAAGGCACAGGACAGTTTTCTCTCGAAAGGATATGTAAGAATACCACTTCATAAGGAAATAGAGTTTTGCAGAGTAAAGACCTATACATACGCATTGGAAACTCTTTACCAGAAGAAATAACGCATAGTACAAAATTAGCTTGTATCTCCAAAACTACACGTTGTATCTCGAAAAGAATTGTTGTGGCGTGTACGTCTTAACATGTAGCATCTAAAGAGAACCAAAAGGAGAATTTTCTTTCGTCAAAATTTTTCAGAAAATCACGTTTTAAGGAAATCCCGCATCGTGCGAAATTATCTTGTTTTTCCTAAACAACACGTTGTAAGTCGAAAAGCTTTCATGTTGCGTGTATGTCTAAGTGTGTAGCCTCAAAAGAGAAGGCACAGGACAGTTTTCTCTCGAAAGGATATGTAAGAATACCACTTCATAAGGAAATACAGTTTTGCAGAGTAAAGACATATACGTACGCATTGGAAACTCTTTACGAGGAGAAATAACGCATAGTACAAAATTAGCTTGTATCTCCAAAACTACACGTTGTATCTCGAAAAGAATTGTTGTGGCGTGTACGTCTTAACATGTAGCATCTAAAGAGAACCAAAAGGAGAATTTTCTTTCATCAAAATTTTTCAGAAAATCACGTTTTAAGGAAATCCCGCATCGTGCGAAATTATCTTGTTTTTCCTAAACAACACGTTGTAAGTCGAAAAGCTTTCATGTTGCGTGTATGTCTAAGTGTGTAGCCTCAAAAGAGAAGGCACAGGACAGTTTTCTCTCGAAAGGATATGTAAGAATACCACTTCATAAGGAAATACAGTTTTGCAGAGTAAAGACATATACGTACGCATTGGAAACTCTTTACGAGGAGAAATAACGCATAGTACAAAATTAGCTTGTATCTCCAAAACTACACGTTGTATCTCGAAAAGAATTGTTGTGGCGTGTACGTCTTAACATGTAGCATCTAAAGAGAACCAAAAGGAGAATTTTCTTTCATCAAAATTTTTCAGAAAATCACGTTTTAAGGAAATCCCGCATCGTGCGAAATTATCTTGTTTTTCCTAAACAACACGTTGTAAGTCGAAAAGCTTTCATGTTGCGTGTATGTCTAAGTGTGTAGCCTCAAAAGAGAAGGCACAGGACAGTTTTCTCTCGAAAGGATATGTAAGAATACCACTTCATAAGGAAATACAGTTTTGCAGAGTAAAGACATATACGTACGCATTGGAAACTCTTTACGAGAAGAAATAACGCATAGTAAAAAATTAGCTTGTATCTCCAAAACTACACGTTGTATCTCGAAAAGAATTGTTGTGGCGTGTACGTCTTAACATGTAGCATCTAAAGAGAACCAAATGGAGAATTTTCTTTCGTCAAAATTTTTCAGAAAATCACGTTTTAAGGAAATCCCGCATCGTGCGAAATTATCTTGTTTTTCCTAAACAACACGTTGTAAGTCGAAAAGCTTTCATGTTGCGTGTATGTCTAAGTGTGTAGCCTCAAAAGAGAAGGCACAGGACAGTTTTCTCTCGAAAGGATATGTAAGAATACCACTTCATAAGGAAATACAGTTTTGCAGAGTAAAGACATATACGTACGCATTGGAAACTCTTTACGAGAAGAAATAACGCATAGTACAAAATTAGCTTGTATCTCCAAAACTACACGTTGTATCTCGAAAAGAATTGTTGTGGCGTGTACGTCTTAACATGTAGCATCTAAAGAGAACCAAAAGGAGAATTTCCTTTCGTCAAAATTTTTCAGAAAATCACGTTTTAAGGAAACCCCGCATCGTGCGAAATTATCTTGTTTTTCCTAAACAACACGTTGTAAGTCGAAAAGCTTTCATGTTGCGTGTATGTCTAAGTGTGTAGCCTCAAAAGAGAAGGCACAGGACAGTTTTCTCTCGAAAGGATATGTAAGAATACCACTTCATAAGGAAATACAGTTTTGCAGAGTAAAGACATATACGTACGCATTGGAAACTCTTTACGAGAAGAAATAACGCATAGTACAAAATTAGCTTGTATCTCCAAAACTACACGTTGTATCTCGAAAAGAATTGTTGTGGCGTGTACGTCTTAACATGTAGCATCTAAAGAGAACCAAAAGGAGAATTTTCTTTCGTCAAAATATTTCAGAAAATCACGTTTTAAGGAAATCCCGCATCGTGCGAAATTATCTTGTTTTTCCTAAACAACACGTTGTAAGTCGAAAAGCTTTCATGTTGCGTGTATGTCTAAGTGTGTAGCCTCAAAAGAGAAGGCACAGGACAGTTTTCTCTCGAAAGGATATGTAAGAATACCACTTCATAAGGAAATACAGTTTTGCAGAGTAAAGACATATACGTACGCATTGGAAACTCTTTACGAGAAGAAATAACGCATAGTACAAAATTAGCTTGTATCTCCAAAACTACACGTTGTATCTCGAAAAGAATTGTTGTGGCGTGTACGTCTTAACATGTAGCATCTAAAGAGAACCAAAAGGAGAATTTTCTTTCGTCAAAATTTTTCAGAAAATCACGTTTTAAGGAAATCCCGCATCGTGCGAAATTATCTTGTTTTTCCTAAACAACACGTTGTAAGTCGAAAAGCTTTCATGTTGCGTGTATGTGTAAGTGTGTAGCCTCAAAAGAGAAGGCACAGGACAGTTTTCTCTCGAAAGGATATGTAAGAATACCACTTCATAAGGAAATACAGTTTTGCAGAGTAAAGACATATACGTACGCATTGGAAACTCTTTACGAGAAGAAATAACGCATAGTACAAAATTAGCTTGTATCTCCAAAACTACACGTTGTATCTCGAAAAGAATTGTTGTGGCGTGTACGTCTTAACATGTAGCATCTAAAGAGAACCAAAAGGAGAATTTTCTTTCGTCAAAATTTTTCAGAAAATCACGTTTTACGGAAATCCCGCATCGTGCGATATTGTCTTGTTTTTCCTAAACAACACGTTGTAAGTCGAAAAGCTTTCAAGTTGCGTGTATGTCTAAGTGTGTAGCCTCAAAAGAGAAGGCACAGGACAGTTTTCTCTCGAAAGGATATGTAAGAATACCACTTCATAAGGAAATACAGTTTTGCAGAGTAAAGACATATACGTACGCATTGGAAACTCTTTACGAGGAGAAATAATGCATAGTACAAAATTAGCTTGTATCTCCAAAACTACACGTTGTATCTCGAAAAGAATTGTTGTGGCGTGTACGTCTTAACATGTAGCATCTAAAGAGAACCAAAAGGAGAATTTTCTTTCGTCAAAATTTTTCAGAAAATCACGTTTTAAGGAAATCCCGCATCGTGCGAAATTATCTTGTTTTTCCTAAACAACACGTTGTAAGTCGAAAAGCTTTCATGTTGCGTGTATGTCTAAGTGTGTAGCCTCAAAAGAGAAGGCACAGGACAGTTTTCTCTCGAAAGGATATGTAAGAATACCACTTCATAAGGAAATACAGTTTTGCAGAGTAAAGACATATACGTACGCATTGGAAACTCTTTACGAGGAGAAATAACGCATAGTACAAAATTAGCTTGTATCTCCAAAACTACACGTTGTATCTCGAAAAGAATTGTTGTGGCGTGTACGTCTTAACATGTAGCATCTAAAGAGAACCAAAAGGAGAATTTTCTTTAGTCAAAATTTTTCAGAAAATCACATTTTAAGGAAATCCCGCATCGTGCGAAATTATCTTGTTTTTCCTAAACAACACGTTGTAAGTCGAAAAGCTTTCATGTTGCGTGTATGTCTAAGTGTGTAGCCTCAAAAGAGAAGGCACAGGACAGTTTTCTCTCGAAAGGATATGTAAGAATACCACTTCATAAGGAAATACAGTTTTGCAGAGTAAAGACATATACGTACGCATTGGAAACTCTTTACGAGGAGAAATAACGCATAGTACAAAATTAGCTTGTATCTCCAAAACTACACGTTGTATCTCGAAAAGAATTGTTGTGGCGTGTACGTCTTAACATGTAGCATCTAAAGAGAACCAAAAGGAGAATTTTCTTTCGTCAAAATTTTTCAGAAAATCACGTTTTAAGGAAATCCCGCATCGTGCGAAATTATCTTGTTTTTCCTAAACAACACGTTGTAAGTCGAAAAGCTTTCATGTTGCGTGTATGTCTAAGTGTGTAGCCTCAAAAGAGAAGGCACAGGACAGTTTTCTCTCGAAAGGATATGTAAGAATACCACTTCATAAGGAAATACAGTTTTGCAGAGTAAAGACATATACGTACGCATTGGAAACTCTTTACGAGGAGAAATAACGCATAGTACAAAATTAGCTTGTATCTCCAAAACTACACGTTGTATCTCGAAAAGAATTGTTGTGGCGTGTACGTCTTAACATGTAGCATCTAAAGAGAACCAAAAGGAGAATTTTCTTTCGTCAAAATTTTTCAGAAAATCACGTTTTAAGGAAATCCCGCATCGTGCGAAATTATCTTGTTTTTCCTAAACAACACGTTGTAAGTCGAAAAGCTTTCATGTTGCGTGTATGTCTAAGTGTGTAGCCTCAAAAGAGAAGGCACAGGACAGTTTTCTCTCGAAAGGATATGTAAGAATACCACTTCATAAGGAAATACAGTTTTGCAGAGTAAAGACATATACGTACGCATTGGAAACTCTTTACGAGAAGAAATAACGCATAGTACAAAATTAGCTTGTATCTCCAAAACTACACGTTGTATCTCGAAAAGAATTGTTGTGGCGTGTACGTCTTAACATGTAGCATCTAAAGAGAACCAAAAGGAGAATTTTCTTTCGTCAAAATTTTTCAGAAAATCACGTTTTAAGGAAATCCCGCATCGTGCGAAATTATCTTGTTTTTCCTAAACAACACGTTGTAAGTCGAAAAGCTTTCATGTTGCGTGTATGTCTAAGTGTGTAGCCTCAAAAGAGAAGGCACAGGACAGTTTTCTCTCGAAAGGATATGTAAGAATACCACTTCATAAGGAAATACAGTTTTGCAGAGTAAAGACATATACGTACGCATTGGAAACTCTTTACGAGAAGAAATAACGCATAGTACAAAATTAGCTTGTATCTCCAAAACTACACGTTGTATCTCGAAAAGAATTGTTGTGGCGTGTACGTCTTAACATGTAGCATCTAAAGAGAACCAAAAGGAGAATTTTCTTTCGTCAAAATTTTTCAGAAAATCACGTTTTAAGGAAATCCCGCATCGTGCGAAATTATCTTGTTTTTCCTAAACAACACGTTGTAAGTCGAAAAGCTTTCATGTTGCGTGTATGTCTAAGTGTGTAGCCTCAAAAGAGAAGGCACAGGACAGTTTTCTCTCGAAAGGATATGTAAGAATACCACTTCATAAGGAAATACAGTTTTGCAGAGTAAAGACATATACGTACGCATTGGAAACTCTTTACGAGAAGAAATAACGCATAGTACAAAATTAGCTTGTATCTCCAAAACTACACGTTGTATCTCGAAAAGAATTGTTGTGGCGTGTACGTCTTAACATGTAGCATCTAAAGAGAACCAAAAGGAGAATTTTCTTTCGTCAAAATTTTTCAGAAAATCACGTTTTAAGGAAATCCCGCATCGTGCGAAATTATCTTGTTTTTCCTAAACAACACGTTGTAAGTCGAAAAGCTTTCATGTTGCGTGTATGTCTAAGTGTGTAGCCTCAAAAGAGAAGGCACAGGACAGTTTTCTCTCGAAAGGATATGTAAGAATACCACTTCATAAGGAAATACAGTTTTGCAGAGTAAAGACATATACGTACGCATTGGAAACTCTTTACGAGAAGAAATAACGCATAGTACAAAATTAGCTTGTATCTCCAAAACTACACGTTGTATCTCGAAAAGAATTGTTGTGGCGTGTACGTCTTAACATGTAGCATCTAAAGAGAACCAAAAGGAGAATTTTCTTTCGTCAAAATTTTTCAGAAAATCACGTTTTAAGGAAATCCCGCATCGTGCGAAATTATCTTGCTTTTCCTAAACAACACGTTGTAAGTCGAAAAGCTTTCATGTTGCGTGTATGTCTAAGTGTGTAGCCTCAAAAGAGAAGGCACAGGACAGTTTTCTCTCGAAAGGATATGTAAGAATACCACTTCATAAGGAAATACAGTTTTGCAGAGTAAAGACATATACGTACGCATTGGAAACTCTTTACGAGAAGAAATAACGCATAGTACAAAATTAGCTTGTATCTCCAAAACTACACGTTGTATCTCGAAAAGAATTGTTGTGGCGTGTACGTCTTAACATGTAGCATCTAAAGAGAACCAAAAGGAGAATTTTCTTTCGTCAAAATTTTTCAGAAAATCACGTTTTAAGGAAATCCCGCATCGTGCGAAATTATCTTGTTTTTCCTAAACAACACGTTGTAAGTCGAAAAGCTTTCATGTTGCGTGTATGTCTAAGTGTGTAGCCTCAAAAGAGAAGGCACAGGACAGTTTTCTCTCGAAAGGATATGTAAGAATACCACTTCATAAGGAAATACAGTTTTGCAGAGTAAAGACAAATACGTACGCATTGGAAACTTTACGAGAAGAAATAACGCATAGTACAAAATTAGCTTGTATCTCCAAAACTACACGTTGTATCTCGAAAAGAATTGTTGTGGCGTGTACGTCTTAACATGTAGCATCT
Source organism: Apodemus sylvaticus (assembly GCF_947179515.1). Classification (NCBI taxonomy): domain Eukaryota; kingdom Metazoa; phylum Chordata; class Mammalia; order Rodentia; family Muridae; genus Apodemus; species Apodemus sylvaticus. The sequence continues at coordinate 66,315 of NW_026263315.1, forward strand.
AAAGGGAACCAAAAGGAGAATTTTCTTTCGTCAAAATTTTTCAGAAAATCACGTTTTAAGGAAATCCCGCATCGTGCGAAATTATCTTGTTTTTCCTAAACAACACGTTGTAAGTCGAAAAGCTTTCATGTTGCGTGTATGTCTAAGTGTGTAGCCTCAAAAGAGAAGGCACAGGACAGTTTTCTCTCGAAAGGATATGTAAGAATACCACTTCATAAGGAAATACAGTTTTGCAGAGTAAAGACATATACGTACGCATTGGAAACTCTTTACGAGAAGAAATAACGCATAGTACAAAATTAGCCTGTATCTCCAAAACTACACGTTGTATCTCGAAAAGAATTGTTGTGGCGTGTACGTCTTAACATGTAGCATCTAAAGAGAACCAAAAGGAGAATTTTCTTGCGTCAAAATTTTTCAGAAAATCACGTTTTAAGGAAATCCCGCATCGTGCGAAATTATCTTGTTTTTCCTAAACAACACGTTGTAAGTCGAAAAGCTTTCATGTTGCGTGTATGTCTAAGTGTGTAGCCTCAAAAGAGAAGGCACAGGACAGTTTTCTCTCGAAAGGATATGTAAGAATACCACTTCATAAGGAAATACAGTTTTGCAGAGTAAAGACATATACGTTCGCATTGGAAACTCTTTACGAGGAGAAATAACGCATAGTACAAAATTAGCTTGTATCTCCAAAACTACACGTTGTATCTCGAAAAGAATTGTTGTGGCGTGTACGTCTTAACATGTAGCATCTAAAGAGAACCAAAAGGAGAATTTTCTTTCGTCAAAATTTTTCAGAAAATCACGTTTTAAGGAAATCCCGCATCGTGCGAAATTATCTTGTTTTTCCTAAACAACACGTTGTAAGTCGAAAAGCTTTCATGTTGCGTGTATGTCTAAGTGTGTAGCCTCAAAAGAGAAGGCACAGGACAGTTTTCTCTCGAAAGGATATGTAAGAATACCACTTCATAAGGAAATACAGTTTTTCAGAGTAAAGACATATACGTATGCATTGGAAACTCTTTACGAGAAGAAATAACGCATAGTACAAAATTAGCTTGTATCTCCAAAACTACACGTTGTATCTCGAAAAGAATTGTTGTGGTGTGTACGTCTTAACATGTAGCATCTAAAGAGAACCAAAAGGAGAATTTTCTTTCGTCAAAATTTTTCAGAAAATCACGTTTTAAGGAAATCCCGCATCATGCGAAATTATCTTGTTTTTCCTAAACAACACGTTGTAAGTCGAAAAGCTTTCATGTTGCGTGTATGTCTAAGTGTGTAGCCTCAAAAGAGAAGGCACAGGACAGTTTTCTCTCGAAAGGATATGTAAGAATACCACTTCATAAGGAAATACAGTTTTGCAGAGTAAAGACATATACGTACGGATTGGAAACTCTTTACGAGGAGAAATAACGCATAGTACAAAATTAGCTTGTATCTCCAAAACTACACGTTGTATCTCGAAAAGAATTGTTGTGGCGTGTACGTCTTAACATGTAGCATCTAAAGAGAACGAAAAGGAGAATTTTCTTTCGTCAAAATTTTTCAGAAAATCACGTTTTAAGGAAATCCCGCATCGTGCGAAATTATCTTGTTTTTCCTAAACAACACGTTGTAAGTCGAAAAGCTTTCATGTTGCGTGTATGTCTAAGTGTGTAGCCTCAAAAGAGAAGGCACAGGACAGTTTTCTCTCGAAAGGATATGTAAGAATACCACTTCATAAGGAAATACAGTTTTGCAGAGTAAAGACATATACGTACGCATTGGAAACTCTTTACGAGAAGAAATAACGCATAGTACAAAATTAGCTTGTATCTCCAAAACTACACGTTGTATCTCGAAAAGAATTGTTGTGGCGTGTACGTCTTAACATGTAGCATCTAAAGAGAACCAAAAGGAGAATTTTCTTTCATCAAAATTTTTCAGAAAATCACGTTTTAAGGAAATCCCGCATCGTGCGAAATTATCTTGTTTTTCCTAAACAACACGTTGTAAGTCGAAAAGCTTTCATGTTGCGTGTATGTCTAAGTGTGTAGCCTCAAAAGAGAAGGCACAGGACAGTTTTCTCTCGAAAGGATATGTAAGAATACCACTTCATAAGGAAATACAGTTTTGCAGAGTAAAGACATATACGTACGCATTGGAAACTCTTTACGAGAAGAAATAACGCATAGTAAAAATTTAGCTTGTATCTCCAAAACTACACGTTGTATCTCGAAAAGAATTGTTGTGGCGTGTACGTCTTAACATGTAGCATCTAAAGAGAACCAAATGGAGAATTTTCTTTCGTCAAAATTTTTCAGAAAATCACGTTTTAAGGAAATCCCGCATCGTGCGAAATTATCTTGTTTTTCCTAAACAACACGTTGTAAGTCGAAAAGCTTTCATGTTGCGTGTATGTCTAAGTGTGTAGCCTCAAAAGAGAAGGCACAGGACAGTTTTCTCTCGAAAGGATATGTAAGAATACCACTTCATAAGGAAATACAGTTTTGCAGAGTAAAGACATATACGTACGCATTGGAAACTCTTTATGAGAAGAAATAACGCATAGTACAAAATTAGCTTGTATCTCCAAAACTACACGTTGTATCTCGAAAAGAATTGTTGTGGCGTGTACGTCTTAACATGTAGCATCTAAAGAGAACCAAAAGGAGAATTTTCTTTCGTCAAAATTTTTCAGAAAATCACGTTTTAAGGAAATCCCGCATCGTGCGAAATTATCTTGTTTTTCCTAAACAACACGTTGTAAGTCGAAAAGCTTTCATGTTGCGTGTATGTCTAAGTGTGTAGCCTCAAAAGAGAAGGCACAGGACAGTTTTCTCTCGAAAGGATATGTAAGAATACCACTTCATAAGGAAATACAGTTTTGCAGAGTAAAGACATATACGTACGCATTGGAAACTCTTTACGAGGAGAAATAACGCATAGTACAAAATTAGCTTGTATCTCCAAAACTACACGTTGTATCTTGAAAAGAATTGTTGTGGCGTGTACGTCTTAACATGTAGCATCTAAAGAGAACCAAAAGGAGAATTTTCTTTCGTCAAAATTTTTCAGAAAATCACGTTTTAAGGAAATCCCGCATCGTGCGAAATTATCTTGTTTTTCCTAAACAACACGTTGTAAGTCGAAAAGCTTTCATGTTGCGTGTATGTCTAAGTGTGTAGCCTCGAAAGAGAAGGCACAGGACAGTTTTCTCTCGAAAGGATATGTAAGAATACCACTTCATAAGGAAATACAGTTTTGCAGAGTAAAGACATATACGTACGCATTGGAAACTCTTTACGAGAAGAAATAACGCATAGTAAAAAATTAGCTTGTATCTCCAAAACTACACGTTGTATCTCGAAAAGAATTGTTGTGGCGTGTACGACTTAACATGTAGCATCTAAAGAGAACCAAAAGGAGAATTTTCTTTCATCAAAATTTTTCAGAAAATCACGTTTTAAGGAAATCCCGCATCGTGCGAAATTATCTTGTTTTTCCTAAACAACACGTTGTAAGTCGAAAAGCTTTCATGTTGCGTGTATGTCTAAGTGTGTAGCCTCAAAAGAGAAGGTACAGGACAGTTTTCTCTCGAAAGGATATGTAAGAATACCACTTCATAAGGAAATACAGTTTTGCAGAGTAAAGACATATACGTACGCATTGGAAACTCTTTACGAGAAGAAATAACGCATAGTACAAAATTAGCTTGTATCTCCAAAACTACACGTTGTATCTCGAAAAGAATTGCTGTGGCGTGTACGTCTTAACATGTAGCATCTAAAGAGAACCAAAAGGAGAATTTTCTTTCGTCAAAATTTTTCAGAAAATCACGTTTTAAGGAAATCCCGCATCGTGCGAAATTATCTTGTTTTTCCTAAACAACACGTTGTAAGTCGAAAAGCTTTCATGTTGCGTGTATGTCTAAGTGTGTAGCCTCAAAAGAGAAGGCACAGGACAGTTTTCTCTCGAAAGGATATGTAAGAATACCACTTCATAAGGAAATACAGTTTTGCCGAGTAAAGACCTATACGTACGCTTTGGAAACTCTTTACCAGAAGAAATAACGCATAGTACAAAATTAGCTTGTATCTCCAAAACTACACGTTGTATCTCAAAAAGAATTGTTGTGGCGTGTACGTCTTAACATGTAGCATCTAAAGAGAACCAAAAGGAGAATTTTCTTTCGTCAAAATTTTTCAGAAAATCACGTTTTAAGGAAATCCCGCATCGTGCGAAATTATCTTGTTTTTCCTAAACAACACGTTGTAAGTCGAAAAGCTTTCATGTTGCGTGTATGTCTAAGTGTGTAGCCTCAAAAGAGAAGGCACAGGACAGTTTTCTCTCGAAAGGATATGTAAGAATACCACTTCATAAGGAAATACAGTTTTGCAGAGTAAAGACATATACTTACGCATTGGAAACTCTTTACGAGGAGAAATAACGCATAGTACAAAATTAGCTTGTATCTCCAAAACTACACGTTGTATCTCGAAAAGAATTGTTGTGGCGTGTACGTCTTAACATGTAGCATCTAAAGAGAACCAAAAGGAGAATTTTCTTTCGTCAAAATTTTTCAGAAAATCACGTTTTAAGGAAATCCCGCATCGTGCGAAATTATCTTGTTTTTCCTAAACAACACGTTGTAAGTCGAAAAGCTTTCATGTTGCGTGTATGTCTAAGTGTGTAGCCTCAAAAGAGAAGGCACAGGACAGTTTTCTCTCGAAAGGATATGTAAGAATACCACTTCATAAGGAAATACAGTTTTGCAGAGTAAAGACATATACGTACGCATTGGAAACTCTTTACGAGAAGAAATAACGCATAGTACAAAATTAGCTTGTATCTCCAAAACTACACGTTGTATCTCGAAAAGAATTGTTGTGGCGTGTACGTCTTAACATGTAGCATCTAAAGAGAACCAAAAGGAGAATTTTCTTTCATCAAAATTTTTCAGAAAATCACGTTTTAAGGAAATCCCGCATCGTGCGAAATTATCTTGTTTTTCCTAAACAACACGTTGTAAGTCGAAAAGCTTTCATGTTGCGTGTATGTCTAAGTGTGTAGCCTCAAAAGAGAAGGCACAGGACAGTTTTCTCTCGAAAGGATATGTAAGAATACCACTTCATAAGGAAATACAGTTTTGCAGAGTAAAGACATATACGTACGCATTGTAAACTCTTTACGAGAAGAAATAACGCATAGTAAAAATTTAGCTTGTATCTCCAAAACTACACGTTGTATCTCGAAAAGAATTGTTGTGGCGTGTACGTCTTAACATGTAGCATCTAAAGAGAACCAAATGGAGAATTTTCTTTCGTCAAAATTTTTCAGAAAATCACGTTTTAAGGAAATCCCGCATCGTGCGAAATTATCTTGTTTTTCCTAAACAACACGTTGTAAGTCGAAAAGCTTTCATGTTGCGTGTATGTCTAAGTGTGTAGCCTCAAAAGAGAAGGCACAGGACAGTTTTCTCTCGAAAGGATATGTAAGAATACCACTTCATAAGGAAATACAGTTTTGCAGAGTAAAGACATATACGTACGCATTGGAAACTCTTTACGAGAAGAAATAACGCATAGTACAAAATTAGCTTGTATCTCCAAAACTACACGTTGTATCTCGAAAAGAATTGTTGTGGCGTGTACGTCTTAACATGTAGCATCTAAAGAGAACCAAAAGGAGAATTTTCTTTCGTCAAAATTTTTCAGAAAATCACGTTTTAAGGAAATCCCGCATCGTGCGAAATTATCTTGTTTTTCCTAAACAACACGTTGTAAGTCGAAAAGCTTTCATGTTGCGTGTATGTCTAAGTGTGTAGCCTCAAAAGAGAAGGCACAGGACAGTTTTCTCTCGAAAGGATATGTAAGAATACCACTTCATAAGGAAATACAGTTTTGCAGAGTAAAGACATATACGTACGCATTGGAAACTCTTTACGAGGAGAAATAACGCATAGTACAAAATTAGCTTGTATCTCCAAAACTACACGTTGTATCTCGAAAAGAATTGTTGTGGCGTGTACGTCTTAACATGTAGCATCTAAAGAGAACCAAAAGGAGAATTTTCTTTCGTCAAAATTTTTCAGAAAATCACGTTTTAAGGAAATCCCGCATCGTGCGAAATTATCTTGTTTTTCCTAAACAACACGTTGTAAGTCGAAAAGCTTTCATGTTGCGTGTATGTCTAAGTGTGTAGCCTCGAAAGAGAAGGCACAGGACAGTTTTCTCTCGAAAGGATATGTAAGAATACCACTTCATAAGGAAATACAGTTTTGCAGAGTAAAGACATATACGTACGCATTGGAAACTCTTTACGAGAAGAAATAACGCATAGTACAAAATTAGCTTGTATCTCCAAAACTACACGTTGTATCTCGAAAAGAATTGTTGTGGCGTGTACGACTTAACATGTAGCATCTAAAGAGAACCAAAAGGAGAATTTTCTTTCATCAAAATTTTTCAGAAAATCACGTTTTAAGGAAATCCCGCATCGTGCGAAATTATCTTGTTTTTCCTAAACAACACGTTGTAAGTCGAAAAGCTTTCATGTTGCGTGTATGTCTAAGTGTGTAGCCTCAAAAGAGAAGGTACAGGACAGTTTTCTCTCGAAAGGATATGTAAGAATACCACTTCATAAGGAAATACAGTTTTGCAGAGTAAAGACATATACGTACGCATTGGAAACTCTTTACGAGAAGAAATAACGCATAGTACAAAATTAGCTTGTATCTCCAAAACTACACGTTGTATCTCGAAAAGAATTGCTGTGGCGTGTACGTCTTAACATGTAGCATCTAAAGAGAACCAAAAGGAGAATTTTCTTTCGTTAAAATTTTTCAGAAAATCACGTTTTAAGGAAATCCCGCATCGTGCGAAATTATCTTGTTTTTCCTAAACAACACGTTGTAAGTCGAAAAGCTTTCATGTTGCGTGTATGTCTAAGTGTGTAGCCTCAAAAGAGAAGGCACAGGACAGTTTTCTCTCGAAAGGATATGTAAGAATACCACTTCATAAGGAAATACAGTTTTGCCGAGTAAAGACCTATACGTACGCTTTGGAAACTCTTTACCAGAAGAAATAACGCATAGTACAAAATTAGCTTGTATCTCCAAAACTACACGTTGTATCTCAAAAAGAATTGTTGTGGCGTGTACGTCTTAACATGTAGCATCTAAAGAGAACCAAAAGGAGAATTTTCTTTCGTCAAAATTTTTCAGAAAATCACGTTTTAAGGAAATCCCGCATCGTGTGAAATTATCTTGTTTTTCCTAAACAACACGTTGTAAGTCGAAAAGCTTTCATGTTGCGTGTATGTCTAAGTGTGTAGCCTCAAAAGAGAAGGCACAGGACAGTTTTCTCTCGAAAGGATATGTAAGAATACCACTTCATAAGGAAATACAGTTTTGCAGAGTAAAGACATATACGTACGCATTGGAAACTCTTTACGAGGAGAAATAACGCATAGTACAAAATTAGCTTGTATCTCCAAAACTACACGTTGTATCTCGAAAAGAATTGTTGTGGCGTGTACGTCTTAACATGTAGCATCTAAAGAGAACCAAAAGGAGAATTTTCTTTCGTCAAAATTTTTCAGAAAATCACGTTTTAAGGAAATCCCGCATCGTGCGAAATTATCTTGTTTTTCCTAAACAACACGTTGTAAGTCGAAAAGCTTTCATGTTGCGTGTATGTCTAAGTGTGTAGCCTCGAAAGAGAAGGCACAGGACAGTTTTCTCTCGAAAGGATATGTAAGAATACCACTTCATAAGGAAATACAGTTTTGCAGAGTAAAGACATATACGTACGCATTGGAAACTCTTTACGAGAAGAAATAACGCATAGTACAAAATTAGCTTGTATCTCCAAAACTACACGTTGTATCTCGAAAAGAATTGTTGTGGCGTGTACGACTTAACATGTAGCATCTAAAGAGAACCAAAAGGAGAATTTTCTTTCATCAAAATTTTTCAGAAAATCACGTTTTAAGGAAATCCCGCATCGTGCGAAATTATCTTGTTTTTCCTAAACAACACGTTGTAAGTCGAAAAGCTTTCATGTTGCGTGTATGTCTAAGTGTGTAGCCTCAAAAGAGAAGGTACAGGACAGTTTTCTCTCGAAAGGATATGTAAGAATACCACTTCATAAGGAAATACAGTTTTGCAGAGTAAAGACATATACGTACGCATTGGAAACTCTTTACGAGAAGAAATAACGCATAGTACAAAATTAGCTTGTATCTCCAAAACTACACGTTGTATCTCGAAAAGAATTGCTGTGGCGTGTACGTCTTAACATGTAGCATCTAAAGAGAACCAAAAGGAGAATTTTCTTTCGTTAAAATTTTTCAGAAAATCACGTTTTAAGGAAATCCCGCATCGTGCGAAATTATCTTGTTTTTCCTAAACAACACGTTGTAAGTCGAAAAGCTTTCATGTTGCGTGTATGTCTAAGTGTGTAGCCTCAAAAGAGAAGGCACAGGACAGTTTTCTCTCGAAAGGATATGTAAGAATACCACTTCATAAGGAAATACAGTTTTGCCGAGTAAAGACCTATACGTACGCTTTGGAAACTCTTTACCAGAAGAAATAACGCATAGTACAAAATTAGCTTGTATCTCCAAAACTACACGTTGTATCTCAAAATGAATTGTTGTGGCGTGTACGTCTTAACATGTAGCATCTAAAGAGAACCAAAAGGAGAATTTTCTTTCGTCAAAATTTTTCAGAAAATCACGTTTTAAGGAAATCCCGCATCGTGTGAAATTATCTTGTTTTTCCTAAACAACACGTTGTAAGTCGAAAAGCTTTCATGTTGCGTGTATGTCTAAGTGTGTAGCCTCAAAAGAGAAGGCACAGGACAGTTTTCTCTCGAAAGGATATGTAAGAATACCACTTCATAAGGAAATACAGTTTTGCAGAGTAAAGACATATACGTACGCATTGGAAACTCTTTACGAGGAGAAATAACGCATAGTACAAAATTAGCTTGTATCTCCAAAACTACACGTTGTATCTCGAAAAGAATTGTTGTGGCGTGTACGTCTTAACATGTAGCATCTAAAGAGAACCAAAAGGAGAATTTTCTTTCGTCAAAATTTTTCAGAAAATCACGTTTTAAGGAAATCCCGCATCGTGCGAAATTATCTTGTTTTTCCTAAACAACACGTTGTAAGTCGAAAAGCTTTCATGTTGCGTGTATGTCTAAGTGTGTAGCCTCGAAAGAGAAGGCACAGGACAGTTTTCTCTCGAAAGGATATTTAAGAATACCACTTCATAAGGAAATACAGTTTTGCAGAGTAAAGACATATACGTACGCATTGGAAACTCTTTACGAGAAGAAATAACGCATAGTACAAAATTAGCTTGTATCTCCAAAACTACACGTTGTATCTCGAAAAGAATTGTTGTGGCGTGTACGACTTAACATGTAGCATCTAAAGAGAACCAAAAGGAGAATTTTCTTTCATCAAAATTTTTCAGAAAATCACGTTTTAAGGAAATCCCGCATCGTGCGAAATTATCTTGTTTTTCCTAAACAACACGTTGTAAGTCGAAAAGCTTTCATGTTGCGTGTATGTCTAAGTGTGTAGCCTCAAAAGAGAAGGTACAGGACAGTTTTCTCTCGAAAGGATATGTAAGAATACCACTTCATAAGGAAATACAGTTTTGCAGAGTAAAGACATATACGTACGCATTGGAAACTCTTTACGAGAAGAAATAACGCATAGTACAAAATTAGCTTGTATCTCCAAAACTACACGTTGTATCTCGAAAAGAATTGCTGTGGCGTGTACGTCTTAACATGTAGCATCTAAAGAGAACCAAAAGGAGAATTTTCTTTCGTCAAAATTTTTCAGAAAATCACGTTTTAAGGAAATCCCGCATCGTGCGAAATTATCTTGTTTTTCCTAAACAACACGTTGTAAGTCGAAAAGCTTTCATGTTGCGTGTATGTCTAAGTGTGTAGCCTCAAAAGAGAAGGCACAGGACAGTTTTCTCTCGAAAGGATATGTAAGAATACCACTTCATAAGGAAATACAGTTTTGCCGAGTAAAGACCTATACGTACGCTTTGGAAACTCTTTACCAGAAGAAATAACGCATAGTACAAAATTAGCTTGTATCTCCAAAACTACACGTTGTATCTCAAAAAGAATTGTTGTGGCGTGTACGTCTTAACATGTAGCATCTAAAGAGAACCAAAAGGAGAATTTTCTTTCGTCAAAATTTTTCAGAAAATCACGTTTTAAGGAAATCCCGCATCGTGCGAAATTATCTTGTTTTTCCTAAACAACACGTTGTAAGTCGAAAAGCTTTCATGTTGCGTGTATGTCTAAGTGTGTAGCCTCAAAAGAGAAGGCACAGGACAGTTTTCTCTCGAAAGGATATGTAAGAATACCACTTCATAAGGAAATACAGTTTTGCAGAGTAAAGACATATACTTACGCATTGGAAACTCTTTACGAGGAGAAATAACGCATAGTACAAAATTAGCTTGTATCTCCAAAACTACACGTTGTATCTCGAAAAGAATTGTTGTGGCGTGTACGTCTTAACATGTAGCATCTAAAGAGAACCAAAAGGAGAATTTTCTTTCGTCAAAATTTTTCAGAAAATCACGTTTTAAGGAAATCCCGCATCGTGCGAAATTATCTTGTTTTTCCTAAACAACACGTTGTAAGTCGAAAAGCTTTCATGTTGCGTGTATGTCTAAGTGTGTAGCCTCAAAAGAGAAGGCACAGGACAGTTTTCTCTCGAAAGGATATGTAAGAATACCACTTCATAAGGAAATACAGTTTTGCAGAGTAAAGACATATACGTACGCATTGGAAACTCTTTACGAGAAGAAATAACGCATAGTACAAAATTAGCTTGTATCTCCAAAACTACACGTTGTATCTCGAAAAGAATTGTTGTGGCGTGTACGTCTTAACATGTAGCATCTAAAGAGAACCAAAAGGAGAATTTTCTTTCATCAAAATTTTTCAGAAAATCACGTTTTAAGGAAATCCCGCATCGTGCGAAATTATCTTGTTTTTCCTAAACAACACGTTGTAAGTCGAAAAGCTTTCATGTTGCGTGTATGTCTAAGTGTGTAGCCTCAAAAGAGAAGGCACAGGACAGTTTTCTCTCGAAAGGATATGTAAGAATACCACTTCATAAGGAAATACAGTTTTGCAGAGTAAAGACATATACGTACGCATTGTAAACTCTTTACGAGAAGAAATAACGCATAGTAAAAATTTAGCTTGTATCTCCAAAACTACACGTTGTATCTCGAAAAGAATTGTTGTGGCGTGTACGTCTTAACATGTAGCATCTAAAGAGAACCAAATGGAGAATTTTCTTTCGTCAAAATTTTTCAGAAAATCACGTTTTAAGGAAATCCCGCATCGTGCGAAATTATCTTGTTTTTCCTAAACAACACGTTGTAAGTCGAAAAGCTTTCATGTTGCGTGTATGTCTAAGTGTGTAGCCTCAAAAGAGAAGGCACAGGACAGTTTTCTCTCGAAAGGATATGTAAGAATACCACTTCATAAGGAAATACAGTTTTGCAGAGTAAAGACATATACGTACGCATTGGAAACTCTTTATGAGAAGAAATAACGCATAGTACAAAATTAGCTTGTATCTCCAAAACTACACGTTGTATCTCGAAAAGAATTGTTGTGGCGTGTACGTCTTAACATGTAGCATCTAAAGAGAACCAAAAGGAGAATTTTCTTTCGTCAAAATTTTTCAGAAAATCACGTTTTAAGGAAATCCCGCATCGTGCGAAATTATCTTGTTTTTCCTAAACAACACGTTGTAAGTCGAAAAGCTTTCATGTTGCGTGTATGTCTAAGTGTGTAGCCTCAAAAGAGAAGGCACAGGACAGTTTTCTCTCGAAAGGATATGTAAGAATACCACTTCATAAGGAAATACAGTTTTGCAGAGTAAAGACATATACGTACGCATTGGAAACTCTTTACGAGGAGAAATAACGCATAGTACAAAATTAGCTTGTATCTCCAAAACTACACGTTGTATCTCGAAAAGAATTGTTGTGGCGTGTACGTCTTAACATGTAGCATCTAAAGAGAACCAAAAGGAGAATTTTCTTTCGTCAAAATTTTTCAGAAAATCACGTTTTAAGGAAATCCCGCATCGTGCGAAATTATCTTGTTTTTCCTAAACAACACGTTGTAAGTCGAAAAGCTTTCATGTTGCGTGTATGTCTAAGTGTGTAGCCTCGAAAGAGAAGGCACAGGACAGTTTTCTCTCGAAAGGATATGTAAGAATACCACTTCATAAGGAAATACAGTTTTGCAGAGTAAAGACATATACGTACGCATTGGAAACTCTTTACGAGAAGAAATAACGCATAGTACAAAATTAGCTTGTATCTCCAAAACTACACGTTGTATCTCGAAAAGAATTGTTGTGGCGTGTACGACTTAACATGTAGCATCTAAAGAGAACCAAAAGGAGAATTTTCTTTCATCAAAATTTTTCAGAAAATCACGTTTTAAGGAAATCCCGCATCGTGCGAAATTATCTTGTTTTTCCTAAACAACACGTTGTAAGTCGAAAAGCTTTCATGTTGCGTGTATGTCTAAGTGTGTAGCCTCAAAAGAGAAGGCACAGGACAGTTTTCTCTCGAAAGGATATGTAAGAATACCACTTCATAAGGAAATACAGTTTTGCAGAGTAAAGACATATACGTACGCATTGGAAACTCTTTACGAGAAGAAATAACGCATAGTACAAAATTAGCTTGTATCTCCAAAACTACACGTTGTATCTCGAAAAGAATTGCTGTGGCGTGTACGTCTTAACATGTAGCATCTAAAGAGAACCAAAAGGAGAATTTTCTTTCGTTAAAATTTTTCAGAAAATCACGTTTTAAGGAAATCCCGCATCGTGCGAAATTATCTTGTTTTTCCTAAACAACACGTTGTAAGTCGAAAAGCTTTCATGTTGCGTGTATGTCTAAGTGTGTAGCCTCAAAAGAGAAGGCACAGGACAGTTTTCTCTCGAAAGGATATGTAAGAATACCACTTCATAAGGAAATACAGTTTTGCCGAGTAAAGACCTATACGTACGCTTTGGAAACTCTTTACCAGAAGAAATAACGCATAGTACAAAATTAGCTTGTATCTCCAAAACTACACGTTGTATCTCAAAAAGAATTGTTGTGGCGTGTACGTCTTAACATGTAGCATCTAAAGAGAACCAAAAGGAGAATTTTCTTTCGTCAAAATTTTTCAGAAAATCACGTTTTAAGGAAATCCCGCATCGTGTGAAATTATCTTGTTTTTCCTAAACAACACGTTGTAAGTCGAAAAGCTTTCATGTTGCGTGTATGTCTAAGTGTGTAGCCTCAAAAGAGAAGGCACAGGACAGTTTTCTCTCGAAAGGATATGTAAGAATACCACTTCATAAGGAAATACAGTTTTGCAGAGTAAAGACATATACGTACGCATTGGAAACTCTTTACGAGGAGAAATAACGCATAGTACAAAATTAGCTTGTATCTCCAAAACTACACGTTGTATCTCGAAAAGAATTGTTGTGGCGTGTACGTCTTAACATGTAGCATCTAAAGAGAACCAAAAGGAGAATTTTCTTTCGTCAAAATTTTTCAGAAAATCACGTTTTAAGGAAATCCCGCATCGTGCGAAATTATCTTGTTTTTCCTAAACAACACGTTGTAAGTCGAAAAGCTTTCATGTTGCGTGTATGTCTAAGTGTGTAGCCTCGAAAGAGAAGGCACAGGACAGTTTTCTCTCGAAAGGATATGTAAGAATACCACTTCATAAGGAAATACAGTTTTGCAGAGTAAAGACATATACGTACGCATTGGAAACTCTTTACGAGAAGAAATAACGCATAGTACAAAATTAGCTTGTATCTCCAAAACTACACGTTGTATCTCGAAAAGAATTGTTGTGGCGTGTACGACTTAACATGTAGCATCTAAAGAGAACCAAAAGGAGAATTTTCTTTCATCAAAATTTTTCAGAAAATCACGTTTTAAGGAAATCCCGCATCGTGCGAAATTATCTTGTTTTTCCTAAACAACACGTTGTAAGTCGAAAAGCTTTCATGTTGCGTGTATGTCTAAGTGTGTAGCCTCAAAAGAGAAGGTACAGGACAGTTTTCTCTCGAAAGGATATGTAAGAATACCACTTCATAAGGAAATACAGTTTTGCAGAGTAAAGACATATACGTACGCATTGGAAACTCTTTACGAGAAGAAATAACGCATAGTACAAAATTAGCTTGTATCTCCAAAACTACACGTTGTATCTCGAAAAGAATTGCTGTGGCGTGTACGTCTTAACATGTAGCATCTAAAGAGAACCAAAAGGAGAATTTTCTTTCGTCAAAATTTTTCAGAAAATCACGTTTTAAGGAAATCCCGCATCGTGCGAAATTATCTTGTTTTTCCTAAACAACACGTTGTAAGTCGAAAAGCTTTCATGTTGCGTGTATGTCTAAGTGTGTAGCCTCAAAAGAGAAGGCACAGGACAGTTTTCTCTCGAAAGGATATGTAAGAATACCACTTCATAAGGAAATACAGTTTTGCCGAGTAAAGACCTATACGTACGCTTTGGAAACTCTTTACCAGAAGAAATAACGCATAGTACAAAATTAGCTTGTATCTCCAAAACTACACGTTGTATCTCAAAAAGAATTGTTGTGGCGTGTACGTCTTAACATGTAGCATCTAAAGAGAACCAAAAGGAGAATTTTCTTTCGTCAAAATTTTTCAGAAAATCACGTTTTAAGGAAATCCCGCATCGTGCGAAATTATCTTGTTTTTCCTAAACAACACGTTGTAAGTCGAAAAGCTTTCATGTTGCGTGTATGTCTAAGTGTGTAGCCTCAAAAGAGAAGGCACAGGACAGTTTTCTCTCGAAAGGATATGTAAGAATACCACTTCATAAGGAAATACAGTTTTGCAGAGTAAAGACATATACGTACGCATTGGAAACTCTTTACGAGGAGAAATAACGCATAGTACAAAATTAGCTTGTATCTCCAAAACTACACGTTGTATCTCGAAAAGAATTGTTGTGGCGTGTACGTCTTAACATGTAGCATCTAAAGAGAACCAAAAGGAGAATTTTCTTTCGTCAAAATTTTTCAGAAAATCACGTTTTAAGGAAATCCCGCATCGTGCGAAATTATCTTGTTTTTCCTAAACAACACGTTGTAAGTCGAAAAGCTTTCATGTTGCGTGTATGTCTAAGTGTGTAGCCTCAAAAGAGAAGGTACAGGACAGTTTTCTCTCGAAAGGATATGTAAGAATACCACTTCATAAGGAAATACAGTTTTGCAGAGTAAAGACATATACGTACGCATTGGAAACTCTTTACGAGAAGAAATAACGCATAGTACAAAATTAGCTTGTATCTCCAAAACTACACGTTGTATCTCGAAAAGAATTGCTGTGGCGTGTACGTCTTAACATGTAGCATCTAAAGAGAACCAAAAGGAGAATTTTCTTTCGTCAAAATTTTTCAGAAAATCACGTTTTAAGGAAATCCCGCATCGTGCGAAATTATCTTGTTTTTCCTAAACAACACGTTGTAAGTCGAAAAGCTTTCATGTTGCGTGTATGTCTAAGTGTGTAGCCTCAAAAGAGAAGGCACAGGACAGTTTTCTCTCGAAAGGATATGTAAGAATACCACTTCATAAGGAAATAGAGTTTTGCAGAGTAAAGACCTATACATACGCATTGGAAACTCTTTACCAGAAGAAATAACGCATAGTACAAAATTAGCTTGTATCTCCAAAACTACACGTTGTATCTCGAAAAGAATTGTTGTGGCGTGTACGTCTTAACATGTAGCATCTAAAGAGAACAAAAAGGAGAATTTTCTTTCGTCAAAATTTTTCAGAAAATCACGTTTTAAGGAAATCCCGCATCGTGCGAAATTATCTTCTTTTTCCTAAACAACACGTTGTAAGTCGAAAAGCTTTCATGTTGCGTGTATGTCTAAGTGTGTAGCCTCAAAAGAGAAGGCACAGGACAGTTTTCTCTCGAAAGGATATGTAAGAATACCACTTCATAAGGAAATACAGTTTTGCAGAGTAAAGACATATACGTACGCATTGGAAACTCTTTACGAGGAGAAATAACGCATAGTACAAAATTAGCTTGTATCTCCAAAACTACACGTTGTATCTCGAAAAGAATTGTTGTGGCGTGTACGTCTTAACATGTAGCATCTAAAGAGAACCAAAAGGAGAATTTTCTTTCATCAAAATTTTTCAGAAAATCACGTTTTAAGGAAATCCCGCATCGTGCGAAATTATCTTGTTTTTCCTAAACAACACGTTGTAAGTCGAAAAGCTTTCATGTTGCGTGTATGTCTAAGTGTGTAGCCTCAAAAGAGAAGGCACAGGACAGTTTTCTCTCGAAAGGATATGTAAGAATACCACTTCATAAGGAAATACAGTTTTGCAGAGTAAAGACATATACGTACGCATTGGAAACTCTTTACGAGGAGAAATAACGCATAGTACAAAATTAGCTTGTATCTCCAAAACTACACGTTGTATCTCGAAAAGAATTGTTGTGGCGTGTACGTCTTAACATGTAGCATCTAAAGAGAACCAAAAGGAGAATTTTCTTTCATCAAAATTTTTCAGAAAATCACGTTTTAAGGAAATCCCGCATCGTGCGAAATTATCTTGTTTTTCCTAAACAACACGTTGTAAGTCGAAAAGCTTTCATGTTGCGTGTATGTCTAAGTGTGTAGCCTCAAAAGAGAAGGCACAGGACAGTTTTCTCTCGAAAGGATATGTAAGAATACCACTTCATAAGGAAATACAGTTTTGCAGAGTAAAGACATATATGTACGCATTGGAAACTCTTTACGAGAAGAAATAACGCATAGTAAAAAATTAGCTTGTATCTCCAAAACTACACGTTGTATCTCGAAAAGAATTGTTGTGGCGTGTACGTCTTAACATGTAGCATCTAAAGAGAACCAAATGGAGAATTTTCTTTCGTCAAAATTTTTCAGAAAATCACGTTTTAAGGAAATCCCACATCGTGCGAAATTATCTTGTTTTTCCTAAACAACACGTTGTAAGTCGAAAAGCTTTCATGTTGCGTGTATGTCTAAGTGTGTAGCCTCAAAAGAGAAGGCACAGGACAGTTTTCTCTCGAAAGGATATGTAAGAATACCACTTCATAAGGAAATACAGTTTTGCAGAGTAAAGACATATACGTACGCATTGGAAACTCTTTACGAGAAGAAATAACGCATAGTACAAAATTAGCTTGTATCTCCAAAACTACACGTTGTATCTCGAAAAGAATTGTTGTGGCGTGTACGTCTTAACATGTAGCATCTAAAGAGAACCAAAAGGAGAATTTCCTTTCGTCAAAATTTTTCAGAAAATCACGTTTTAAGGAAACCCCGCATCGTGCGAAATTATCTTGTTTTTCCTAAACAACACGTTGTAAGTCGAAAAGCTTTCATGTTGCGTGTATGTCTAAGTGTGTAGCCTCAAAAGAGAAGGCACAGGACAGTTTTCTCTCGAAAGGATATGTAAGAATACCACTTCATAAGGAAATACAGTTTTGCAGAGTAAAGACATATACGTACGCATTGGAAACTCTTTACGAGAAGAAATAACGCATAGTACAAAATTAGCTTGTATCTCCAAAACTACACGTTGTATCTCGAAAAGAATTGTTGTGGCGTGTACGTCTTAACATGTAGCATCTAAAGAGAACCAAACGGAGAATTTTCTTTCGTCAAAATATTTCAGAAAATCACGTTTTAAGGAAATCCCGCATCGTGCGAAATTATCTTGTTTTTCCTAAACAACACGTTGTAAGTCGAAAAGCTTTCATGTTGCGTGTATGTCTAAGTGTGTAGCCTCAAAAGAGAAGGCACAGGACAGTTTTCTCTCGAAAGGATATGTAAGAATACCACTTCATAAGGAAATACAGTTTTGCAGAGTAAAGACATATACGTACGCATTGGAAACTCTTTACGAGAAGAAATAACGCATAGTACAAAATTAGCTTGTATCTCCAAAACTACACGTTGTATCTCGAAAAGAATTGTTGTGGCGTGTACGTCTTAACATGTAGCATCTAAAGAGAACCAAAAGGAGAATTTTCTTTCGTCAAAATTTTTCAGAAAATCACGTTTTAAGGAAATCCCGCATCGTGCGAAATTATCTTGTTTTTCCTAAACAACACGTTGTAAGTCGAAAAGCTTTCATGTTGCGTGTATGTCTAAGTGTGTAGCCTCAAAAGAGAAGGCACAGGACAGTTTTCTCTCGAAAGGATATGTAAGAATACCACTTCATAAGGAAATACAGTTTTGCAGAGTAAAGACATATACGTACGCATTGGAAACTCTTTACGAGGAGAAATAACGCATAGTACAAAATTAGCTTGTATCTCCAAAACTACACGTTGTATCTCGAAAAGAATTGTTGTGGCGTGTACGTCTTAACATGTAGCATCTAAAGAGAACCAAAAGGAGAATTTTCTTTCGTCAAAATTTTTCAGAAAATCACGTTTTAAGGAAATCCCGCATCGTGCGAAATTATCTTGTTTTTCCTAAACAACACGTTGTAAGTCGAAAAGCTTTCATGTTGCGTGTATGTCTAAGTGTGTAGCCTCAAAAGAGAAGGCACAGGACAGTTTTCTCTCGAAAGGATATGTAAGAATACCACTTCATAAGGAAATACAGTTTTGCAGAGTAAAGACATATACGTACGCATTGGAAACTCTTTACGAGGAGAAATAACGCATAGTACAAAATTAGCTTGTATCTCCAAAACTACACGTTGTATCTCGAAAAGAATTGTTGTGGCGTGTACGTCTTAACATGTAGCATCTAAAGAGAACCAAAAGGAGAATTTTCTTTAGTCAAAATTTTTCAGAAAATCACGTTTTAAGGAAATCCCGCATCGTGCGAAATTATCTTGTTTTTCCTAAACAACACGTTGTAAGTCGAAAAGCTTTCATGTTGCGTGTATGTCTAAGTGTGTAGCCTCAAAAGAGAAGGCACAGGACAGTTTTCTCTCGAAAGGATATGTAAGAATACCACTTCATAAGGAAATACAGTTTTTCAGAGTAAAGACATATACGTACGCATTGGAAACTCTTTACGAGGAGAAATAACGCATAGTACAAAATTAGCTTGTATCTCCAAAACTACACGTTGTATCTCGAAAAGAATTGTTGTGGCGTGTACGTCTTAACATGTAGCATCTAAAGAGAACCAAAAGGAGAATTTTCTTTCGTCAAAATTTTTCAGAAAATCACGTTTTAAGGAAATCCCGCATCGTGCGAAATTATCTTGTTTTTCCTAAACAACACGTTGTAAGTCGAAAAGCTTTCATGTTGCGTGTATGTCTAAGTGTGTAGCCTCAAAAGAGAAGGCACAGGACAGTTTTCTCTCGAAAGGATATGTAAGAATACCACTTCATAAGGAAATACAGTTTTGCAGAGTAAAGACATATACGTACGCATTGGAAACTCTTTACGAGAAGAAATAACGCATAGTACAAAATTAGCTTGTATCTATAAACTACACGTTGTATCTCGAAAAGAATTGTTGTGGCGTGTACGTCTTAACATGTAGCATCTAAAGAGAACCAAAAGGAGAATTTTCTTTCGTCAAAATTTTTCAGAAAATCACGTTTTAAGGAAATCCCGCATCGTGCGAAATTATCTTGTTTTTCCTTAACAACACGTTGTAAGTCGAAAAGCTTTCATGTTGCGTGTATGTCTAAGTGTGTAGCCTCAAAAGAGAAGGCACAGGACAGTTTTCTCTCGAAAGGATATGTAAGAATACCACTTCATAAGGAAATACAGTTTTGCAGAGTAAAGACATATACGTACGCATTGGAAACTCTTTAGGAGAAGAAATAACGCATAGTACAAAATTAGCTTGTATCTCCAAAACTACACGTTGTATCTCGAAAAGAATTGTTGTGGCGTGTACGTCTTAACATGTAGCATCTAAAGAGAACCAAAAGGAGAATTTTCTTTCGTCAAAATTTTTCAGAAAATCACGTTTTAAGGAAATCCCGCATCGTGCGAAATTATCTTGTTTTTCCTAAACAACACGTTGTAAGTCGAAAAGCTTTCATGTTGCGTGTATGTCTAAGTGTGTAGCCTCAAAAGAGAAGGCACAGGACAGTTTTCTCTCGAAAGGATATGTAAGAATACCACTTCATGAGGAAATACAGTTTTGCAGAGTAAAGACATATACGTACGCATTGGAAACTCTTTACGAGAAGAAATAACGCATAGTACAAAATTAGCTTGTATCTCCAAAACTACACGTTGTATCTCGAAAAGAATTGTTGTGGCGTGTACGTCTTAACATGTAGCATCTAAAGAGAACCAAAAGGAGAATTTTCTTTCATCAAAATTTTTCAGAAAATCACGTTTTAAGGAAATCCCGCATCGTGCGAAATTATCTTGTTTTTCCTAAACAACACGTTGTAAGTCGAAAAGCTTTCATGTTGCGTGTATGTCTAAGTGTGTAGCCTCAAAAGAGAAGGCACAGGACAGTTTTCTCTCGAAAGGATATGTAAGAATACCACTTCATAAGGAAATACAGTTTTGCAGAGTAAAGACATATACGTACGCATTGGAAACTCTTTACGAGAAGAAATAACGCATAGTACAAAATTAGCTTGTATCTCCAAAACTACACGTTGTATCTCGAAAAGAATTGTTGTGGCGTGTACGTCTTAACATGTAGCATCTAAAGAGAACCAAAAGGAGAATTTTCTTTCGTCAAAATTTTTCAGAAAATCACGTTTTAAGGAAATCCCGCATCGTGCGATATTATCTTGTTTTTCCTAAACAACACTTTGTAAGTCGAAAAGCTTTCATATTGCGTGTATGTCTAAGTGTGTAGCCTCAAAAGAGAAGGCACAGGACAGTTTTCTCTCGAAAGGATATGTAAGAATACCACTTCATAAGGAAATACAGTTTTGCAGAGTAAAGACATATACATACGCATTGGAAACTCTTTACGAGGAGAAATAACGCATAGTACAAAATTAGCTTGTATCTCCAAAACTACACGTTGTATCTCGAAAAGAATTGTTGTGGCGTGTACGTCTTAACATGTAGCATCTAAAGAGAACCAAAAGGAGAATTTGCTTTCGTCAAAATTTTTCAGAAAATCACGTTTTAAGGAAATCCCGCATCGTGCGAAATTATCTTGTTTTTCCTAAACAACACGTTGTAAGTCGAAAAGCTTTCATGTTGCGTGTATGTCTAAGTGTGTAGCCTCAAAAGAGAAGGCACAGGACAGTTTTCTCTCGAAAGGATATGTAAGAATACCACTTCATAAGGAAATACAGTTTTGCAGAGTAAAGACATATACGTACGCATTGGAAACTCTTTACGAGGAGAAATAACGCATAGTACAAAATTAGCTTGTATCTCCAAAACTACACGTTGTATCTCGAAAAGAATTGTTGTGGCGTGTACGTCTTAACATGTAGCATCTAAAGAGAACCAAAAGGAGAATTTTCTTTCGTCAAAATTTTTCAGAAAATCACGTTTTAAGGAAATCCCGCATCGTGCGAAATTATCTTGCTTTTCCTAAACAACACGTTGTAAGTCGAAAAGCTTTCATGTTGCGTGTATGTCTAAGTGTGTAGCCTCAAAAGAGAAGGCACAGGACAGTTTTCTCTCGAAAGGATATGTAAGAATACCACTTCATAAGGAAATACAGTTTTGCAGAGTAAAGACATATACGTACGCATTGGAAACTCTTTACGAGAAGAAATAACGCATAGTACAAAATTAGCTTGTATCTCCAAAACTACACGTTGTATCTCGAAAAGAATTGTTGTGGCGTGTACGTCTTAACATGTAGCATCTAAAGAGAACCAAAAGGAGAATTTTCTTTCGTCAAAATTTTTCAGAAAATCACGTTTTAAGGAAATCCCGCATCGTGCGAAATTATCTTGTTTTTCCTAAACAACACGTTGTAAGTCGAAAAGCTTTCATGTTGCGTGTATGTCTAAGTGTGTAGCCTCAAAAGAGAAGGCACAGGACAGTTTTCTCTCGAAAGGATATGTAAGAATACCACTTCATAAGGAAATACAGTTTTGCAGAGTAAAGACATATACGTACCCATTGGAAACTCTTTACGAGAAGAAATAACGCATAGTACAAAATTAGCTTGTATCTCCAAAACTACACGTTGTATCTCGAAAAGAATTGTTGTGGCGTGTACGTCTTAACATGTAGCATCTAAAGAGAACCAAAAGGAGAATTTTCTTTCGTCAAAATTTTTCAGAAAATCACGTTTTAAGGAAATCCCGCATCGTGCGAAATTATCTTGTTTTTCCTAAACAACACGTTGTAAGTCGAAAAGCTTTCATGTTGCGTGTATGTCTAAGTGTGTAGCCTCAAAAGAGAAGGCACAGGACAGTTTTCTCTCGAAAGGATATGTAAGAATACCACTTCATAAGGAAATACAGTTTTGCAGAGTAAAGACATATACGTACGCATTGGAAACTCTTTACGAGAAGAAATAACGCATAGTACAAAATTAGCTTGTATCTCCAAAACTACACGTTGTATCTCAAAAAGAATTGTTGTGGCGTGTACGTCTTAACATGTAGCATCTAAAGAGAACCAAAAGGAGAATTTTCTTTCGTCAAAATTTTTCAGAAAATCACGTTTTAAGGAAATCCCGCATCGTGCGAATTATCTTGTTTTTCCTAAACAACACGTTGTAAGTCGAAAAGCTTTCATGTTGCGTGTATGTCTAAGTGTTAGCCTCAAAAGAGAAGGCACAGGACAGTTTTCTCTCGAAAGGATATGTAAGAATACCACTTCATAAGGAAATACAGTTTTGCAGAGTAAAGACATATACGTACGCATTGGAAACTCTTTACGAGAAGAAATAACGCATAGTACAAAATTAGCTTGTATCTCCAAAACTACACGTTGTATCTCGAAAAGAATTGTTGTGGCGTGTACGTCTTAACATGTAGCATCTAAAGAGAACCAAAAGGAGAATTTTCTTTCGTCAAAATATTTCAGAAAATCACGTTTTAAGGAAATCCCGCATCGTGCGAAATTATCTTGTTTTTCCTAAACAACACGTTGTAAGTCGAAAAGCTTTCATGTTGCGTGTATGTCTAAGTGTGTAGCCTCAAAAGAGAAGGCACAGGACAGTTTTCTCTCGAAAGGATATGTAAGAATACCACTTCATAAGGAAATACAGTTTTGCAGAGTAAAGACAAATACGTACGCATTGGAAACTTTACGAGAAGAAATAACGCATAGTACAAAATTAGCTTGTATCTCCAAAACTACACCTTGTATCTCGAAAAGAATTGTTGTGGCGTGTACGTCTTAACATGTAGCATCTAAAGAGAACCAAAAGGAGAATTTTCTTTCGTCAAAATTTTTCAGAAAATCACGTTTTAAGGAAATCCCGCATCGTGCGAAATTATCTTGTTTTTCCTAAACAACACGTTGTAAGTCGAAAAGCTTTCATGTTGCGTGTATGTCTAAGTGTGTAGCCTCAAAAGAGAAGGCACAGGACAGTTTTCTCTCGAAAGGATATGTAAGAATACCACTTCATAAGGAAATACAGTTTTGCAGAGTAAAGACATATACGTACGCATTGGAAACTCTTTACGAGAAGAAATAACGCATAGTACAAAATTAGCTTGTATCTCCAAAACTACACGTTGTATCTCGAAAAGAATTGTTGTGGCGTGTACGTCTTAACATGTAGCATCTAAAGAGAACCAAAAGGAGAATTTTCTTTCGTCAAAATTTTTCAGAAAATCACGTTTTAAGGAAATCCCGCATCGTGCGAAATTATCTTGTTTTTCCTAAACAACACGTTGTAAGTCGAAAAGCTTTCATATTGCGTGTATGTCTAAGTGTGTAGCCTCAAAAGAGAAGGCACAGGACAGTTTTCTCTCGAAAGGATATGTGAGAATACCACTTCATAAGGAAATACAGTTTTGCAGAGTAAAGACATATACGTACGCATTGGAAACTCTTTACGAGGAGAAATAACGCATAGTACAAAATTAGCTTGTATCTCCAAAACTACACGTTGTATCTCGAAAAGAATTGTTGTGGCGTGTACGTCTTAACATGTAGCATCTAAAGAGAACCAAAAGGAGAATTTGCTTTCGTCAAAATTTTTCAGAAAATCACGTTTTAAGGAAATCCCGCATCGTGCGAAATTATCTTGTTTTTCCTAAACAACACGTTGTAAGTCGAAAAGCTTTCATGTTGCGTGTATGTCTAAGTGTGTAGCCTCAAAAGAGAAGGCACAGGACAGTTTTCTCTCGAAAGGATATGTAAGAATACCACTTCATAAGGAAATACAGTTTTGCAGAGTAAAGACATATACGTACGCATTGGAAACTCTTTACGAGGAGAAATAACGCATAGTACAAAATTAGCTTGTATCTGCAAAACTACACGTTGTATCACGAAAAGAATTGTTGTGGCGTGTACGTCTTAACATGTAGCATCTAAAGAGAACCAAAAGGAGAATTTGCTTTCGTCAAAATTTTTCAGAAAATCACGTTTTAAGGAAATCCCGCATCGTGCGAAATTATCTTGTTTTTCCTAAACAACACGTTGTAAGTCGAAAAGCTTTCATGTTGCGTGTATGTCTAAGTGTGTAGCCTCAAAAGAGAAGGCACAGGACAGTTTTCTCTCGAAAGGATATGTAAGAATACCACTTCATAAGGAAATACAGTTTTGCAGAGTAAAGACATATACGTACGCATTGGAAACTCTTTACGAGGAGAAATAACGCATAGTACAAAATTAGCTTGTATCTCCAAAACTACACGTTGTATCTCAAAAGAATTGTTGTGGCGTGTACGTCTTAACATGTAGCATCTAAAGAGAACCAAAAGGAGAATTTTCTTTCGTCAAATTTTTTCAGAAAATCACGTTTTAAGGAAATCCCGCATCGTGCGAAATTATCTTGCTTTTCCTAAACAACACGTTGTAAGTCGAAAAGCTTTCATGTTGCGTGTATGTCTAAGTGTGTAGCCTCAAAAGAGAAGGCACAGGACAGTTTTCTCTCGAAAGGATATGTAAGAATACCACTTCATAAGGAAATACAGTTTTGCAGAGTAAAGACATATACGTACGCATTGGAAACTCTTTACGAGGAGAAATAACGCATAGTACAAAATTAGCTTGTATCTGCAAAACTACACGTTGTATCACGAAAAGAATTGTTGTGGCGTGTACGTCTTAACATGTAGCATCTAAAGAGAACCAAAAGGAGAATTTGCTTTCGTCAAAATTTTTCAGAAAATCACGTTTTAAGGAAATCCCGCATCGTGCGAAATTATCTTGTTTTTCCTAAACAACACGTTGTAAGTCGAAAAGCTTTCATGTTGCGTGTATGTCTAAGTGTGTAGCCTCAAAAGAGAAGGCACAGGACAGTTTTCTCTCGAAAGGATATGTAAGAATACCACTTCATAAGGAAATACAGTTTTGCAGAGTAAAGACATATACGTACGCATTGGAAACTCTTTACGAGGAGAAATAACGCATAGTACAAAATTAGCTTGTATCTCCAAAACTACACGTTGTATCTCAAAAGAATTGTTGTGGCGTGTACGTCTTAACATGTAGCATCTAAAGAGAACCAAAAGGAGAATATTCTTTCGTCAAATTTTTTCAGAAAATCACGTTTTAAGGAAATCCCGCATCGTGCGAAATTATCTTGCTTTTCCTAAACAACACGTTGTAAGTCGAAAAGCTTTCATGTTGCGTGTATGTCTAAGTGTGTAGCCTCAAAAGAGAAGGCACAGGACAGTTTTCTCTCGAAAGGATATGTAAGAATACCACTTCATAAGGAAATACAGTTTTGCAGAGTAAAGACATATACGTACGCATTGGAAACTCTTTACGAGAAGAAATAACGCATAGTACAAAATTAGCTTGTATCTCCAAAACTACACGTTGTATCTCGAAAAGAATTGTTGTGGCGTGTACGTCTTAACATGTAGCATCTAAAGAGAACCAAAAGGAGAATTTTCTTTCGTCAAAATTTTTCAGAAAATCACGTTTTAAGGAAATCCCGCATCGTGCGAAATTATCTTGTTTTTCCTAAACAACACGTTGTAAGTCGAAAAGCTTTCATGTTGCGTGTATGTCTAAGTGTGTAGCCTCAAAAGAGAAGGCACAGGACAGTTTTCTCTCGAAAGGATATGTAAGAATACCACTTCATAAGGAAATACAGTTTTGCAGAGTAAAGACATATACGTACGCATTGGAAACTCTTTACGAGAAGAAATAACGCATAGTACAAAATTAGCTTGTATCTCCAAAACTACACGTTGTATCTCGAAAAGAATTGTTGTGGCGTGTACGTCTTAACATGTAGCATCTAAAGGGAACCAAAAGGAGAATTTTCTTTCGTCAAAATTTTTCAGAAAATCACGTTTTAAGGAAATCCCGCATCGTGCGAAATTATCTTGTTTTTCCTAAACAACACGTTGTAAGTCGAAAAGCTTTCATGTTGCGTGTATGTCTAAGTGTGTAGCCTCAAAAGAGAAGGCACAGGACAGTTTTCTCTCGAAAGGATATGTAAGAATACCACTTCATAAGGAAATACAGTTTTGCAGAGTAAAGACATATACGTACGCATTGGAAACTCTTTACGAGAAGAAATAACGCATAGTAAAAAATTAGCTTGTATCTCCAAAACTACACGTTGTATCTCGAAAAGAATTGTTGTGGCGTGTACGTCTTAACATGTAGCATCTAAAGAGAACCAAATGGAGAATTTTCTTTCGTCAAAATTTTTCAGAAAATCACGTTTTAAGGAAATCCCGCATCGTGCGAAATTATCTTGTTTTTCCTAAACAACACGTTGTAAGTCGAAAAGCTTTCATGTTGCGTGTATGTCTAAGTGTGTAGCCTCAAAAGAGAAGGCACAGGACAGTTTTCTCTCGAAAGGATATGTAAGAATACCACTTCATAAGGAAATACAGTTTTGCAGAGTAAAGACATATACGTACGCATTGGAAACTCTTTACGAGAAGAAATAACGCATAGTACAAAATTAGCTTGTATCTCCAAAACTACACGTTGTATCTCGAAAAGAATTGTTGTGGCGTGTACGTCTTAACATGTAGCATCTAAAGAGAACCAAAAGGAGAATTTTCTTTCGTCAAAATATTTCAGAAAATCACGTTTTAAGGAAATCCCGCATCGTGCGAAATTATCTTGTTTTTCCTAAACAACACGTTGTAAGTCGAAAAGCTTTCATGTTGCGTGTATGTCTAAGTGTGTAGCCTCAAAAGAGAAGGCACAGGACAGTTTTCTCTCGAAAGGATATGTAAGAATACCACTTCATAAGGAAATACAGTTTTGCAGAGTAAAGACATATACGTACGCATTGGAAACTCTTTAGGAGAAGAAATAACGCATAGTACAAAATTAGCTTGTATCTCCAAAACTACACGTTGTATCTCGAAAAGAATTGTTGTGGCGTGTACGTCTTAACATGTAGCATCTAAAGAGAACCAAAAGGAGAATTTTCTTTCGTCAAAATTTTTCAGAAAATCACGTTTTAAGGAAATCCCGCATCGTGCGAAATTATCTTGTTTTTCCTAAACAACACGTTGTAAGTCGAAAAGCTTTCATGTTGCGTGTATGTCTAAGTGTGTAGCCTCAAAAGAGAAGGCACAGGACAGTTTTCTCTCGAAAGGATATGTAAGAATACCACTTCATAAGGAAATACAGTTTTGCAGAGTAAAGACATATACGTACGCATTGGAAACTCTTTACGAGAAGAAATAACGCATAGTACAAAATTAGCTTGTATCTCCAAAACTACACGTTGTATCTCGAAAAGAATTGTTGTGGCGTGTACGTCTTAACATGTAGCATCTAAAGAGAACCAAAAGGAGAATTTTCTTTCGTCAAAATTTTTCAGAAAATCACGTTTTACGGAAATCCCGCATCGTGCGATATTGTCTTGTTTTTCCTAAACAACACGTTGTAAGTCGAAAAGCTTTCATGTTGCGTGTATGTCTAAGTGTGTAGCCTCAAAAGAGAAGGCACAGGACAGTTTTCTCTCGAAAGGATATGTAAGAATACCACTTCATAAGGAAATACAGTTTTGCAGAGTAAAGACATATACGTACGCATTGGAAACTCTTTACGAGGAGAAATAACGCATAGTACAAAATTAGCTTGTATCTCCAAAACTACACGTTGTATCTCGAAAAGAATTGTTGTGGCGTGTACGTCTTAACATGTAGCATCTAAAGAGAACCAAAAGGAGAATTTTCTTTCGTCAAAATTTTTCAGAAAATCACGTTTTATGGAAATCCCGCATCGTGCGAAATTATCTTGTTTTTCCTAAACAACACGTTGTAAGTCGAAAAGCTTTCATGTTGCGTGTATGTCTAAGTGTGTAGCCTCAAAAGAGAAGGCACAGGACAGTTTTCTCTCGAAAGGATATGTAAGAATACCACTTCATAAGGAAATACAGTTTTGCAGAGTAAAGACATATACGTACGCATTGGAAACTCTTTACGAGGAGAAATAACGCATAGTACAAAATTAGCTTGTATCTGCAAAACTACACGTTGTATCACGAAAAGAATTGTTGTGGCGTGTACGTCTTAACATGTAGCATCTAAAGAGAACCAAAAGGAGAATTTGCTTTCGTCAAAATTTTTCAGAAAATCACGTTTTAAGGAAATCCCGCATCGTGCGAAATTATCTTGTTTTTCCTAAACAACACGTTGTAAGTCGAAAAGCTTTCATGTTGCGTGTATGTCTAAGTGTTTAGCCTCAAAAGAGAAGGCACAGGACAGTTTTCTCTCGAAAGGATATGTAAGAATACCACTTCATAAGGAAATACAGTTTTGCAGAGTAAAGACATATACGTACGCATTGGAAACTCTTTACGAGGAGAAATAACGCATAGTACAAAATTAGCTTGTATCTCCAAAACTACACGTTGTATCTCAAAAGAATTGTTGTGGCGTGTACGTCTTAACATGTAGCATCTAAAGAGAACCAAAAGGAGAATTTTCTTTCGTCAAATTTTTTCAGAAAATCACGTTTTAAGGAAATCCCGCATCGTGCGAAATTATCTTGCTTTTCCTAAACAACACGTTGTAAGTCGAAAAGCTTTCATGTTGCGTGTATGTCTAAGTGTGTAGCCTCAAAAGAGAAGGCACAGGACAGTTTTCTCTCGAAAGGATATGTAAGAATACCACTTCATAAGGAAATACAGTTTTGCAGAGTAAAGACATATACGTACGCATTGGAAACTCTTTACGAGAAGAAATAACGCATAGTACAAAATTAGCTTGTATCTCCAAAACTACACGTTGTATCTCGAAAAGAATTGTTGTGGCGTGTACGTCTTAACATGTAGCATCTAAAGAGAACCAAAAGGAGAATTTTCTTTCGTCAAAATTTTTCAGAAAATCACGTTTTAAGGAAATCCCGCATCGTGCGAAATTATCTTGTTTTTCCTAAACAACACGTTGTAAGTCGAAAAGCTTTCATGTTGCGTGTATGTCTAAGTGTGTAGCCTCAAAAGAGAAGGCACAGGACTGTTTTCTCTCGAAAGGATATGTAAGAATACCACTTCATAAGGAAATACAGTTTTGCAGAGTAAAGACATATACGTACGCATTGGAAACTCTTTACGAGGAGAAATAACGCATAGTACAAAATTAGCTTGTATCTCCAAAACTACACGTTGTATCTCGAAAAGAATTGTTGTGGCGTGTACGTCTTAACATGTAGCATCTAAAGAGAACCAAAAGGAGAATTTTCTTTCGTCAAAATTTTTCAGAAAATCACGTTTTAAGGAAATCCCGCATCGTGCGAAATTATCTTGCTTTTCCTAAACAACACGTTGTAAGTCGAAAAGCTTTCATGTTGCGTGTATGTCTAAGTGTGTAGCCTCAAAAGAGAAGGCACAGGACAGTTTTCTCTCGAAAGGATATGTAAGAATACCACTTCATAAGGAAATACAGTTTTGCAGAGTAAAGACATATACATACGCATTGGAAACTCTTTACGAGAAGAAATAACGCATAGTACAAAATTAGCTTGTATCTCCAAAACTACACGTTGTATCTCGAAAAGAATTGTTGTGGCGTGTACGTCTTAACATGTAGCATCTAAAGAGAACCAAAAGGAGAATTTTCTTTCGTCAAAATTTTTCAGAAAATCACGTTTTAAGGAAATCCCGCATCGTGCGAAATTATCTTGTTTTTCCTAAACAACACGTTGTAAGTCGAAAAGCTTTCATGTTGCGTGTATGTCTAAGTGTGTAGCCTCAAAAGAGAAGGCACAGGACAGTTTTCTCTCGAAAGGATATGTAAGAATACCACTTCATAAGGAAATACAGTTTTGCAGAGTAAAGACATATACGTACGCATTGGAAACTCTTTACGAGAAGAAATAACGCATAGTACAAAATTAGCTTGTATCTCCAAAACTACACGTTGTATCTCGAAAAGAATTGTTGTGGCGTGTACGTCTTAACATGTAGCATCTAAAGGGAACCAAAAGGAGAATTTTCTTTCGTCAAAATTTTTCAGAAAATCACGTTTTAAGGAAATCCCGCATCGTGCGAAATTATCTTGTTTTTCCTAAACAACACGTTGTAAGTCGAAAAGCTTTCATGTTGCGTGTATGTCTAAGTGTGTAGCCTCAAAAGAGAAGGCACAGGACAGTTTTCTCTCGAAAGGATATGTAAGAATACCACTTCATAAGGAAATACAGTTTTGCAGAGTAAAGACATATACGTACGCATTGGAAACTCTTTAGGAGAAGAAATAACGCATAGTAAAAAATTAGCTTGTATCTCCAAAACTACACGTTGTATCTCGAAAAGAATTGTTGTGGCGTGTACGTCTTAACATGTAGCATCTAAAGAGAACCAAATGGAGAATTTTCTTTCGTCAAAATTTTTCAGAAAATCACGTTTTAAGGAAATCCCGCATCGTGCGAAATTATCTTGTTTTTCCTAAACAACACGTTGTAAGTCGAAAAGCTTTCATGTTGCGTGTATGTCTAAGTGTGTAGCCTCAAAAGAGAAGGCACAGGACAGTTTTCTCTCGAAAGGATATGTAAGAATACCACTTCATAAGGAAATACAGTTTTGCAGAGTAAAGACATATACGTACGCATTGGAAACTCTTTACGAGAAGAAATAACGCATAGTACAAAATTAGCTTGTATCTCCAAAACTACACGTTGTATCTCGAAAAGAATTGTTGTGGCGTGTACGTCTTAACATGTAGCATCTAAAGAGAACCAAAAGGAGAATTTCCTTTCGTCAAAATTTTTCAGAAAATCACGTTTTAAGGAAACCCCGCATCGTGCGAAATTATCTTGTTTTTCCTAAACAACACGTTGTAAGTCGAAAAGCTTTCATGTTGCGTGTATGTCTAAGTGTGTAGCCTCAAAAGAGAAGGCACAGGACAGTTTTCTCTCGAAAGGATATGTAAGAATACCACTTCATAAGGAAATACAGTTTTGCAGAGTAAAGACATAAACGTACGCATTGGAAACTCTTTACGAGAAGAAATAACGCATAGTACAAAATTAGCTTGTATCTCCAAAACTACACGTTGTATCTCGAAAAGAATTGTTGTGGCGTGTACGTCTTAACATGTAGCATCTAAAGAGAACCAAAAGGAGAATTTTCTTTCGTCAAAATTTTTCAGAAAATCACGTTTTAAGGAAATCCCGCATCGTGCGAAATTATCTTGTTTTTCCTAAACAACACGTTGTAAGTCGAAAAGCTTTCATGTTGCGTGTATGTCTAAGTGTGTAGCCTCAAAAGAGAAGGCACAGGACAGTTTTCTCTCGAAAGGATATGTAAGAATACCACTTCATAAGGAAATACAGTTTTGCAGAGTAAAGACATATACGTACGCATTGGAAACTCTTTACGAGAAGAAATAACGCATAGTACAAAATTAGCTTGTATCTCCAAAACTACACGTTGTATCTCGAAAAGAATTGTTGTGGCGTGTACGTCTTAACATGTAGCATCTAAAGAGAACCAAAAGGAGAATTTTCTTTCGTCAAAATTTTTCAGAAAATCACGTTTTACGGAAATCCCGCATCGTGCGATATTGTCTTGTTTTTCCTAAACAACACGTTGTAAGTCGAAAAGCTTTCATGTTGCGTGTATGTCTAAGTGTGTAGCCTCAAAAGAGAAGGCACAGGACAGTTTTCTCTCGAAAGTATATGTAAGAATACCACTTCATAAGGAAATACAGTTTTGCAGAGTAAAGACATATACGTACGCATTGGAAACTCTTTACGAGGAGAAATAACGCATAGTACAAAATTAGCTTGTATCTCCAAAACTACACGTTGTATCTCGAAAAGAATTGTTGTGGCGTGTACGTCTTAACATGTAGCATCTAAAGAGAACCAAAAGGAGAATTTTCTTTCGTCAAAATTTTTCAGAAAATCACGTTTTATGGAAATCCCGCATCGTGCGAAATTATCTTGTTTTTCCTAAACAACACGTTGTAAGTCGAAAAGCTTTCATGTTGCGTGTATGTCTAAGTGTGTAGCCTCAAAAGAGAAGGCACAGGACAGTTTTCTCTCGAAAGGATATGTAAGAATACCACTTCATAAGGAAATACAGTTTTGCAGAGTAAAGACATATACGTACGCATTGGAAACTCTTTACGAGGAGAAATAACGCATAGTACAAAATTAGCTTGTATCTGCAAAACTACACGTTGTATCACGAAAAGAATTGTTGTGGCGTGTACGTCTTAACATGTAGCATCTAAAGAGAACCAAAAGGAGAATTTGCTTTCGTCAAAATTTTTCAGAAAATCACGTTTTAAGGAAATCCCGCATCGTGCGAAATTATCTTGTTTTTCCTAAACAACACGTTGTAAGTCGAAAAGCTTTCATGTTGCGTGTATGTCTAAGTGTGTAGCCTCAAAAGAGAAGGCACAGGACAGTTTTCTCTCGAAAGGATATGTAAGAATACCACTTCATAAGGAAATACAGTTTTGCAGAGTAAAGACATATACGTACGCATTGGAAACTCTTTACGAGGAGAAATAACGCATAGTACAAAATTAGCTTGTATCTCCAAAACTACACGTTGTATCTCAAAAGAATTGTTGTGGCGTGTACGTCTTAACATGTAGCATCTAAAGAGAACCAAAAGGAGAATTTTCTTTCGTCAAATTTTTTCAGAAAATCACGTTTTAAGGAAATCCCGCATCGTGCGAAATTATCTTGCTTTTCCTAAACAACACGTTGTAAGTCGAAAAGCTTTCATGTTGCGTGTATGTCTAAGTGTGTAGCCTCAAAAGAGAAGGCACAGGACAGTTTTCTCTCGAAAGGATATGTAAGAATACCACTTCATAAGGAAATACAGTTTTGCAGAGTAAAGACATATACTTACGCATTGGAAACTCTTTACGAGAAGAAATAACGCATAGTACAAAATTAGCTTGTATCTCCAAAACTACACGTTGTATCTCGAAAAGAATTGTTGTGGCGTGTACGTCTTAACATGTAGCATCTAAAGAGAACCAAAAGGAGAATTTTCTTTCGTCAAAATTTTTCAGAAAATCACGTTTTAAGGAAATCCCGCATCGTGCGAAATTATCTTGTTTTTCCTAAACAACACGTTGTAAGTCGAAAAGCTTTCATGTTGCGTGTATGTCTAAGTGTGTAGCCTCAAAAGAGAAGGCACAGGACAGTTTTCTCTCGAAAGGATATGTAAGAATACCACTTCATAAGGAAATACAGTTTTGCAGAGTAAAGACATATACGTACGCATTGGAAACTCTTTACGAGGAGAAATAACGCATAGTACAAAATTAGCTTGTATCTCCAAAACTACACGTTGTATCTCGAAAAGAATTGTTGTGGCGTGTACGTCTTAACATGTAGCATCTAAAGAGAACCAAAAGGAGAATTTTCTTTCGTCAAAATTTTCAGAAAATCACGTTTTAAGGAAATCCCGCATCGTGCGAAATTATCTTGCTTTTCCTAAACAACACGTTGTAAGTCGAAAAGCTTTCATGTTGCGTGTATGTCTAAGTGTGTAGCCTCAAAAGAGAAGGCACAGGACAGTTTTCTCTCGAAAGGATATGTAAGAATACCACTTCATAAGGAAATACAGTTTTGCAGAGTAAAGACATATACGTACGCATTGGAAACTCTTTACGAGAAGAAATAACGCATAGTACAAAATTAGCTTGTATCTCCAAAACTACACGTTGTATCTCGAAAAGAATTGTTGTGGCGTGTACGTCTTAACATGTAGCATCTAAAGAGAACCAAAAGGAGAATTTTCTTTCGTCAAAATTTTTCAGAAAATCACGTTTTAAGGAAATCCCGCATCGTGCGAAATTATCTTGTTTTTCCTAAACAACACGTTGTAAGTCGAAAAGCTTTCATGTTGCGTGTATGTCTAAGTGTGTAGCCTCAAAAGAGAAGGCACAGGACAGTTTTCTCTCGAAAGGATATGTAAGAATACCACTTCATAAGGAAATACAGTTTTGCAGAGTAAAGACATATACGTACGCATTGGAAACTCTTTACGAGAAGAAATAACGCATAGTACAAAATTAGCTTGTATCTCCAAAACTACACGTTGTATCTCGAAAAGAATTGTTGTGGCGTGTACGTCTTAACATGTAGCATCTAAAGGGAACCAAAAGGAGAATTTTCTTTCGTCAAAATTTTTCAGAAAATCACGTTTTAAGGAAATCCCGCATCGTGCGAAATTATCTTGTTTTTCCTAAACAACACGTTGTAAGTCGAAAAGCTTTCATGTTGCGTGTATGTCTAAGTGTGTAGCCTCAAAAGAGAAGGCACAGGACAGTTTTCTCTCGAAAGGATATGTAAGAATACCACTTCATAAGGAAATACAGTTTTGCAGAGTAAAGACATATACGTACGCATTGGAAACTCTTTACGAGAAGAAATAACGCATAGTAAAAAATTAGCTTGTATCTCCAAAACTACACGTTGTATCTCGAAAAGAATTGTTGTGGCGTGTACGTCTTAACATGTAGCATCTAAAGAGAACCAAATGGAGAATTTTCTTTCGTCAAAATTTTTCAGAAAATCACGTTTTAAGGAAATCCCGCATCGTGCGAAATTATCTTGTTTTTCCTAAACAACACGTTGTAAGTCGAAAAGCTTTCATGTTGCGTGTATGTCTAAGTGTGTAGCCTCAAAAGAGAAGGCACAGGACAGTTTTCTCTCGAAAGGATATGTAAGAATACCACTTCATAAGGAAATACAGTTTTGCAGAGTAAAGACATATAGGTACGCATTGGAAACTCTTTACGAGAAGAAATAACGCATAGTACAAAATTAGCTTGTATCTCCAAAACTACACGTTGTATCTCGAAAAGAATTGTTGTGGCGTGTACGTCTTAACATGTAGCATCTAAAGAGAACCAAAAGGAGAATTTCCTTTCGTCAAAATTTTTCAGAAAATCACGTTTTAAGGAAACCCCGCATCGTGCGAAATTATCTTGTTTTTCCTAAACAACACGTTGTAAGTCGAAAAGCTTTCATGTTGCGTGTATGTCTAAGTGTGTAGCCTCAAAAGAGAAGGCACAGGACAGTTTTCTCTCGAAAGGATATGTAAGAATACCACTTCATAAGGAAATACAGTTTTGCAGAGTAAAGACATATACGTACGCATTGGAAACTCTTTACGAGAAGAAATAACGCATAGTACAAAATTAGCTTGTATCTCCAAAACTACACGTTGTATCTCGAAAAGAATTGTTGTGGCGTGTACGTCTTAACATGTAGCATCTAAAGAGAACCAAAAGGAGAATTTTCTTTCGTCAAAATTTTTCAGAAAATCACGTTTTAAGGAAATCCCGCATCGTGCGAAATTATCTTGTTTTTCCTAAACAACACGTTGTAAGTCGAAAAGCTTTCATGTTGCGTGTATGTCTAAGTGTGTAGCCTCAAAAGAGAAGGCACAGGACAGTTTTCTCTCGAAAGGATATGTAAGAATACCACTTCATAAGGAAATACAGTTTTGCAGAGTAAAGACATATACGTACGCATTGGAAACTCTTTACGAGAAGAAATAACGCATAGTACAAAATTAGCTTGTATCTCCAAAACTACACGTTGTATCTCGAAAAGAATTGTTGTGGCGTGTACGTCTTAACATGTAGCATCTAAAGAGAACCAAAAGGAGAATTTTCTTTCGTCAAAATTTTTTCAGAAAATCACGTTTTACGGAAATCCCGCATCGTGCGATATTGTCTTGTTTTTCCTAAACAACACGTTGTAAGTCGAAAAGCTTTCATGTTGCGTGTATGTCTAAGTGTGTAGCCTCAAAAGAGAAGGCACAGGACAGTTTTCTCTCGAAAGGATATGTAAGAATACCACTTCATAAGGAAATACAGTTTTGCAGAGTAAAGACATATACGTACGCATTGGAAACTCTTTACGAGAAGAAATAACGCATAGTACAAAATTAGCTTGTATCTCCAAAACTACACGTTGTATCTCGAAAAGAATTGTTGTGGCGTGTACGTCTTAACATGTAGCATCTAAAGGGAACCAAAAAGGAGAATTTTCTTTCGTCAAAATTTTTCAGAAAATCACGTTTTAAGGAAATCCCGCATCGTGCGAAATTATCTTGTTTTTCCTAAACAACACGTTGTAAGTCGAAAAGCTTTCATGTTGCGTGTATGTCTAAGTGTGTAGCCTCAAAAGAGAAGGCACAGGACAGTTTTCTCTCGAAAGGATATGTAAGAATACCACTTCATAAGGAAATACAGTTTTGCAGAGTAAAGACATATACGTATGCATTGGAAACTCTTTACGAGAAGAAATAACGCATAGTAAAAAATTAGCTTGTATCTCCAAAACTACACGTTGTATCTCGAAAAGAATTGTTGTGGCGTGTACGTCTTAACATGTAGCATCTAAAGAGAACCAAATGGAGAATTTTCTTTCGTCAAAATTTTTCAGAAAATCACGTTTTAAGGAAATCCCGCATCGTGCGAAATTATCTTGTTTTTCCTAAACAACACGTTGTAAGTCGAAAAGCTTTCATGTTGCGTGTATGTCTAAGTGTGTAGCCTCAAAAGAGAAGGCACAGGACAGTTTTCTCTCGAAAGGATATGTAAGAATACCACTTCATAAGGAAATACAGTTTTGCAGAGTAAAGACATATACGTACGCATTGGAAACTCTTTACGAGAAGAAATAACGCATAGTACAAAATTAGCTTGTATCTCCAAAACTACACGTTGTATCTCGAAAAGAATTGTTGTGGCGTGTACGTCTTAACATGTAGCATCTAAAGAGAACCAAAAGGAGAATTTCCTTTCGTCAAAATTTTTCAGAAAATCACGTTTTAAGGAAACCCCGCATCGTGCGAAATTATCTTGTTTTTCCTAAACAACACGTTGTAAGTCGAAAAGCTTTCATGTTGCGTGTATGTCTAAGTGTGTAGCCTCAAAAGAGAAGGCACAGGACAGTTTTCTCTCGAAAGGATATGTAAGAATACCACTTCATAAGGAAATACAGTTTTGCAGAGTAAAGACATATACGTACGCATTGAAACTCTTTACGAGAAGAAATAACGCATAGTACAAAATTAGCTTGTATCTCCAAAACTACACGTTGTATCTCGAAAAGAATTGTTGTGGCGTGTACGTCTTAACATGTAGCATCTAAAGAGAACCAAAAGGAGAATTTTCTTTCGTCAAAATTTTTCAGAAAATCACGTTTTTAAGGAAATCCCGCATCGTGCGAAATTATCTTGTTTTTCCTAAACA